>NC_051158.1:189028708-189112334 GCF_013339745.2 Dermacentor silvarum
TCGTGCGCGATGGTGCGGCGGAGCAGGGGCTCAAAACTTTACGTTGCCTCTTGTACCGGTGGCGGTTCTGCAAATGCCATCAAGGAGAGCTGGCGTGCAATTTCCTCGCGCACGAAAGCCTTCATTTCCGCCATGAACGCTGACTGATCAGAAATGGCCGTCAAGTCAGCGAGGTGTTCGTCGCGCGATGTAGGGCTACGGGTCAATGACCGCTGCCTGCGTAGCTCCTCGTACCTTTGGCACAGTGTAATTATCTCTGCCACCGTGCGAGGATTTTTGGCAAGCAGCACGCTGAAGGCATCGTCTTCTATGCCTTTCATAACATTCCTGATCTTATCAGAATCTGACATGGTCGCGTTGACTTTCCTGCATAAGTCCAGGATGTCTTCGATGTAACTTGTGAAGGATTCACCTACTTGCTGAAATTGTTCCCGCAAACGCTGTTCGGCGCGCAGCTTACGAACAGCAGGGCGACCAAAAACATCGACAAAAGACGTCTTGAAGTCTGACCACTTCGGAAAATCCGTTTCATGGTTGTTGTACCGTAAGCTAGCCACACCCGCGAGGTATAAGAGCACGTTGCTGAGCTTAGCTACTTCGTCCCATTTATTGTGGGCGCTTACCCGCTCGTAGGTCGTAAGCCAATCCTCAACGTCGGTGTCATATCCGTGCCTGTGAAGATAACAGTGTCCCTGTGACAAGGCACACCACAGTACGGTGCCACTGCATGGGGAGGCACTTTCTGGGAGGCTTCTTCAGGCATGGTCGAAAGTACAGTGCGGGATAAAAGTATCAGCTTGCAGGTTTCGAGGGCGCAGCACCTCCACCAATTGTAAAGGGCTTTATTAGAGTTCGCAGCAGCGCAGCGGCGACAGTCAAAACGACACACGGCTTTCAAGCACGAGCGCCGTTGCCGAGCAAAAGCGCTGGACCCACTAGCGTCTGATTCCACTAGAGCTGGACCCACTGGCCTCTTCGCTACAAATTAAATAAAGTTCACAGTTTCGCCCCAAAGGCGGAGCATCAATTGCGATACCAAAACATTTGACAGCTATACGAAGTAAGGATAGTAGTTTTATCTACTGTATAAACTTACAAACATTATCTAAGAAAATTAATAAGCATGGTGTCACACACGCACAAGCAAACATGAGCACATCATCTCACTCGGTGACCACGGACGCTCGCTGTCGAAAGCTGGCGTGAGGAAGCGTGGCGGCAGCAGCGAGCCAATTGACCTTCGTGCTGCGTCTTGCTTCAACGAGAACTAAGCTGCGAGAACACAGCACATACGAAGCTATCACTACTCTGTGCACTTGTCTCCATCGCAGATCGCTTTTAAGATAGGGACCACGTGGCCGCGTTCGCAGTCGCCTCTGTCCCCATCGCAGTGCGCTGTCAAGTAGGGACCGCACGGCCGCACTCGGAGTCGCCGCCAAAAAACATGCGCATCCCACACACTGTTGAATTGGTGGAAGCGAAGCTTTCTATGCTGTTCGCTTAGACTGACGATAATTAGCGGTTGATGGCGAATGTGAAATTTCTTCAGCGCTTAAATTAATACGAAAATGTTTAGCGTTACCTCGCGTGAGCCATTTTTTGCGTGTTTAGCGTTCAATTCACCCTCGCTTTGCGATCTGCTAGCATCCTGGTTTACTCAGGTGGTAGCGCGACCACCTCGGGAAGGCACTGGTCTCAGGTTCGAATCCCCGACCAGGACGATCTTTGTTCAACTGCGGGTTTTATTTCTAAGAGACGCGTACAGATTACCTTTGTAGCTTCCTGCTACTATTTCAGTGGATAGTAATTTTTATGTTTCATTATTTACAATGAGAAGAGAACTGGTATAAAAAGCATCCTCGAGGAACATCGCTAGTGAACCCATAGCTATTAGACCTCTGTCCAATATTGCTAACGACGCAAGATGTATTGCTTAGACAATTATTTAACAGAGCAGGTAGGAGGAGCCCATGGAAAACTAGATCAAATGCTTTACTTAGGACTCAGGAGTCCACAAACTTTCTGGTATTGGGTAACCCTACCTGCCTTAACGAAACGGCGCGGTACCCACCCCCACCCTCTTTATTTCTTGTCAAACGAAAGGACGTTGGCTTCAAATGTGATTGTCTTGAAGTTTCTGATATAAACATATACGGTAATGCTAAATTCCAAATTAAGACAAACTCTTATAAAACGACAAAATAAAGGGAGGTATGCTGCAAGTCCATGAAGCGGGTCAGAGATGAGCATTCTTGAATTGAGGCTTAAGCGACTGACACTGGCCCCACTTTGCCGCAGCATCTTTGTCCTTAGACTGACAGTTCAGCCGCTGCTAGTGTTGTGTCGTTGCTTTGATAACGCGGAAATACGCGCCAGTTGGTCATACGAATTTTCATGCATTCTGGCAGCACTAAAAAAAATTTGACCGCGAGACCTGAGAGCTACACTCGCAAAGGCATGCAAGCACCTAATCACACAAAGCCTGCAACACCATGTGGATCACATTAAAAGGGCGGCTTTTCCTACAAAAATAGATTGTGTGGAGGAAGGCCTCCTTTTGGAGGTCAAGGATGTGCATAGGCATCGGCAACTATGACACATAGACGTCGGCCTGGTTTCTTTCTGCAGTATGCGCGTATGGTACACATTGCCGCGTATGGCAATGTGCACCTGGTAACCGAATCACAGAATCTTTAGTCGTACCATATGTACCTGTGTCCTACCACTTTTTCAAAAATTCCGCAGTTACCGTGTAGTGTGCCCTTAGTATTATCTAGCCCGCAGAAGTAGAGTAGAATGCACCAGGTGGTAAACTACAGCTAGAGCTGCCTGGCCGGCAATAATAAGCACGGAACACGCTTCGTCGCGTGCAGGACAGATGTCATGTACAGAATACCCCTTCTTTGTAGAATAGGGTACATTGGGCGGATAGGAAAGTACTTTAACGGAATATTGCTTCAGCACCGCGTGGCAGGTGACGCGCATACTGCAGAAAGAAACCAGGCCGACGTCTATGTGTCATAGTTGCCGATGCCTATGCACACCAGCACTCAGCGAGACGCATGTTTTGAACTCTTTTGCTCACCAAGCAAAATAAAGATCTTCTAGGCCTTCCTAATCAACAATAGAAGGAATATATGTGTATGCGCTTTTAAGTGGTTCTTTAAAAATAAAGAAAAAGAAAGAAAACTAGGTGATCTCAGTCTAGTCTGTGCACGTGCACCGATAAAAGTATTTTTTTTTCGTTTTTCTTGGAGGCTTGCCTCCGCGCTGCATAACGTAGATGTTATGGGTGTTCAAAATTAAGCTTTACAGGATTTTGAAAAATCGCCTGTGGCAGGTAGCATAATTCTTATCGTTGAGCTGGGTTATTCAAAGAGGCGGACATTAATAGCACCATCAATCGAAACACATTCAACTAATTAACAAAAATTGAGTAATGAACTTCTTAGTTAATTACTTTATGACAAACATTGCAATTTACGAATTGTAGCCGGGGAGCTTGAAAGACGCATCCACTTGAAACGAATTTCCAGGATGACACCAGTTCCGAGATAATATATCCCAAAGTGTGGGATGAAACACATGGGCATGCCAGTTACTTTTGTACTTCAATATATAAAACAGCATTTTGGTAAAAAACAGTAAGTGGAACAACAGTTCATTTTTACGGCGGAATTGGTGGCACATATCTCCAAACTGGAGTCATTCTGGAAACTCATTCGAAGTGGATACGCCTGACAAGCTCACGGGCTACAATTCGTAAATTCTAATATGGGTCGTAAAGTAATTAACAAAGCAGTTAATTAGTGAAGTTTTGTTAATTAGCTAAATTTGTGTTTCAATTTTTTGTGCTACTAATGTCCGCCTCTTCGAATAGCCAAGCTTAACGATAGTAATTAAGTTACCTGCCACAGACAATTTCAAAAATTCCGTAAAGTTTCATTTTGAACACCCTGTATCAGTCGCAGTTACCGCAAAGGATAGAACCAAGAAATAAGAAAAAATAAGAGATGGAGAGCTGCTAACAAAGCTTTGTTGTCAAATTATAACCATATACAGTATATTTATAGTTGCCATGACGAAAATCACCAGGCTCCACCGACAGTTTGCTTATTTTACGTCACTGCGAGCCGTGCATGCCTTTAGAGCCGCAGCCAGGTCCTGCATTAGGTTACAGAATACAGTGGTGATCTGTAGAGCAACTTGTTTGTATTCCTTAAAAACAAGAACAGAACTACGATGCTCCATGTAGGACTCTCAAAACCTCCAGAACATTGCAACGCCTTCTTGTTCTGCAATCAAATAAAGAAGCCAGCTGGCAAGAAACAGCACATGTGTGGTGTTCTCAGGGCAATACGTTTGCATGTAGGGTGAGCAAGACACGCTCCGACATTTTCCCTTCCATGAGGTTATCTCCGCTAAGTTATACTTCAATAATAGCACATTTGCGCAAGTCCGTTATGAGCTTCAGCGCTCGCATAAAGTAAGTTAAGCGAACGAGAAGACCGCTGAAAGGAAAGAACGCCTTGTAGGTCACGAACGCCAATGTCATGGCCAGCACGTCTCGATAATCACGGCGCACAACCACGGATTGTCGTACACGGCACGAGACGAGTTTATAAAAAAAAAACAGTCGTCGTTTGTTAGCGCTAAATAAATTTATTAGCGGCTCGTGCCGTCAATTTATTCCCTTCTCGCACATGTGTTTTGTACGCAATCCGCAGTGCACTGCAGAACCAGCCATCCCTTTAGGGACCATCATTTTATTGTTTTAACAAGCCATCGGCGTCATTCCGATCCGACATATCTGTCACCGTGAACAACGAGGGCAGGAGAGCCTCACGAATACCACCTGAAAAACAAGAACACAATTGCGATAACGAAGCGATTCTATTGGCTGCCGCGTGCAGCATGTCGTATTATACGCATGTCAAAATGATTACGTGTCGTCATTTTGCGGCCAAATGCTTGCAAATATAGTGGCCAGAATATTTGCCGCTTTTACTGTAAAATTATTTACACTGTGTGAGTTGATACCAGCTCGCCCCGATTTCAGTTCGGTGGCATATGATCTGCTGTGCTGGCCAACCAGGGCGTGGTGTAATGGCCAGTTTTCTAAGCTTGAAAACTGGAAACCATTATTTTGATCTAATATCCGGCATCTTTTATTGCCAAGCACTCACTTTTCTTCTAGCGACTTTGCTTTATCTGTCTTTAACGAAGTTTTATAAACCACCGTCTGATTGACCCCTTTCATGCTGCTGTTGTGCAACTGCAGTAATACACGGCAGCATTTTTGTTCAATGGCAGCATTCTTATTTTGATTGCTCCGAGTAGCTGCCGGTGTTGTGGTTGTCAGAATCAGAAATATCACAAATATTTATATTTCCAACTAAACATTGTTGGCGGTCCTGCAGACAAACAGCGGCGACATACAGCTTGAATGTACCCGAAGGCCCGCATATGGCAGCAGTAATTACTTGTCATCGTCTTTATACCACCGTCATCATGCAATCCCAATTCTCATCGTTCTCATGGAAGCGTCTTTGCCTTCGTCGGCATTAGTCCATCGACGCGCCGTCTTGTTTTCGTCAAGCTCACTCGCGCCACACACGCAAGTGTAGTCTTTTCAAGGACGGTACGCAAGTTGGTAGAACGCTATAAAAGCCCGAAGCTGTCCGGCTAACTGCAAATGGCTTGCGGAAATTTGATCCCCACAGTACGTGCTATCTTCAAAATAGTTTTTAGGTAACCTTATGCGGGGTTCAACCGAAGTCGTACAAACAAATAAATATGATTTCCTAGCCTATACCTGCAGTTCATGCGATGCAGTCACTGCATCGCCCAACCGAGAAGGGAGCAGACATTGACACAACTTCTTGGTCACCGGGCATATTAGATAGTTTGCTAAAAAAACCGCAGTCATCAAGCGTGCTTGCTAATTGCAGAGCTAAAGTTGTCAAAGCAGCGATAAATATTACGTACACTGAAAACAGTTGTGGAAGATCAAGTAGTTAGTCAAATGTTAAAGTTTTAAAACTTCGCAGATCATATTATAAGTATGAGTTATAGTTTGTGGGTTTTTCAGATTTTGCAAATTTGTAAACTTTAAAACACCATCGAAGTTGATGCTTACATTTCACGCTTACTTTTTTCAGTTTCTTTTGTGTTTCGCGGTGTGCAAATGTAATATACAAGGCATACCTTCGTCAAAGCCACGTGCTTTGCTGTTACTATCTCTTGGGCAAGACAAGTAAGCAATAAAATCAAAGACAGAGTGCCTGCTAAACACGTGGAACACCATGTGCTTAAAGGGCGCCGTTGCAATATGTTGCAGCGGGAGAATGCGCACATTGCTTTGAGAAAGTTCGTCGTATATAACTTCGTTCCATATTATTTTCAATTTATACTTGCTAATTAAAGGTTATAACGTATGTTTTGCTCATAGATTTCCGTGCTGGCTGACCTAGATGTAGGGCAAAATCTACAGGATCACGTAGTTTTTGCTGGAATTGTGGTAACGACAGAGGAGGACCTCATTGGAATGAAGAACATCAATAAAAGCGCCTATGAATACGAAGTTAACAAGACAGGTAATATTACACAACTTCAAGACAACACCCACTACGTGACATTCATGTAGTTAACCTGTGATGAACCCCGCAGGACTTTTCACAATACCTGGGGCCTTCGAAGCTCTGATTTTCACTCAGAGTGGAGTAGGAGAGCAAGTTGATGGCTACCCAGACTTGGAACTAGAGCTCGCTGCTGTATTTCCGAACGAAAGGATTGAGCAATCGCCATACGTCACAAAAGAGGTGAGAAAATGCAACCTATCTTTTTCTTCATTTTTCTTCATTGACGTTACACTCACAGCGTTTTGGCATTAGGAGATGGTGCGGGTACATTGGACGCAGTAAAAGCACCAGAATACTGTACAGAACACATTCTTTTAAAAAGGACAGTGTAAAGCATCTTGCAATGTCCCGCATTTTGACCACTCAGGTAATAAATAAATATTTGAGCAAATAATATACAAAATCAAATATTCACAACAATAATACTAGTCTAACTAAACCACAAGTTCTCCACATTGTGAACGTGCTAAAGCCGCGAAGCTGTGGTATCACCTGATCCGATAGACCAATTTGACGTAGCCTTCAACGATTGAGGAATACACTACATGAAATGATTGACAGCAAGACAAATAAATTCAGTGTTCCAAAACTTTATTTCTTTGAAACCATACTGATCACTGTATTGTGATCGCTGTAGTAAGCACTGCAGGTCATGCAATCGTAATCTTCACCGGGAAACACATGCGGCGAACGCTACGTGCTTCGCATTGTCCGAACGCGCCTTTTCATCTATCATGTGGTTTTGACACTTGTTTTGTGCTGTTTATTGAAACGAATGCTGGGTCTCTCTAGTATGCGTAATTACAATGGGGATAGACACTTTTCACTTCAATTCCTGGAATCGTTTTGTGTCGACTGTCCGGAGACAATTAAATTATGGGGTTTTACGTGCCAAAACCACGATCTGAATGAATATGAGGCACGCCGTAGTGGGGGAGTCCGGAAATTCGGACCACCTGGGGTTCTTTAACGTGCACCTAAATCTAAGGGTGTTTTCGCATTTCGCCCCCATGGAATGTTCTGAGACGATGAAATTTCAGGACCGGAGTAATACACACCTCCGCTGGAAACAAACTGGCAGACTCAACTCCTGTTCACATCTACGTAAAGCTAAGCATTCTTGGTGTGCTTCACACATGAACCATGCGTGTGTGCATCATGAACCCTGTCTGCGTGGTTTTCCCAAGTATAAATAGAACATTATGTTACATGAAGAAATGGTTTTATTTGCAGGGTAATATAGACAGGCTGGATATTATATACACAAATTGACATACACCACATCACATATATATATATATATATATATATATATATATATATATATATATATTATTTGTTGAATTTATCAGTGGTGATCCATAGTGTCGTGTAGTACTCGTGCTGTTTCTGATGTGTCAGCTCCTTCTAGCACAACTTTCAGATCGAAACATGCCAGGCATGTCAACGCGCTGGGTTGTCCGCGAGAAAGGGTGTTCTGTGCCGCTTGTCGATGGATGTGCACGTGACGTAATGGTTTAAATATCAGGCTTGTGTGTTAGAGATCCTGTGCTGGAATCCAGCTGTCGGACAATTTTCATAATGCTTGTTTAAATATTATAACGCCGTACTTTGTTGGAAATGATGCGTTCGCAGTCACAAAGCTGGTTTGAAACTAAAGGATGAAGTTGAGGCAAATCGATGTACTAACCAATTTTGCCATACTGGCAGAATCACGCTGCTTGCATCTCCCGTAGACATTCACGCCACAGTTAGCTCTAGTAAATATTGTGTGAATCTTTAACGCGTGAAGCGATAAACCACTTCGCTGCACCATTCCTAGTAATATGCGTTCCCACATTCCTGTTACACGCGTTCGGCGTTAGAGGCCAGATACGTACGAAAAGTGCCTCGAACTAGGCAAGAAAGGTTCGCTTTAAAAAGCTGACAGCACTTGCGCACAAAGTTATATTGTTAATTTATAGAAGGGAGATGGTTATAGTTATCGCGTGTTTATATAGGGATTATTCACATGCGGGAGCTTGTTGTACTCACTACAACTTTTAGGAAGAAACACATGCAAAAAGATAGCAATTTTGCAGTTAGCGGTGAGAAAATGGGCAGTTTCAACCAAAGTCCAATGCACTGAAAGTGATAGCAAGGTTTAACGTTGCGTTGAAGCTCCACAGACGATGCTCTAAAAATACCCGGGGGCCACATGTAGGCGCGACGCAACACGTGAGGCAACTTCGGCCGCGCAGCAGAAACAGCGCACTCCAAATCATCAGGCGTCTCATAACGCTGTCATAGAAGCTATACTATCGAGGCACCTCACGTTGGCGTAAAGCTAGCGTTCTGAGCAGCACCACCACTAGAGCTGCAAGCATCGCAGCTCAGTGATATACGAAATGAGGCTGAAGGAAAACCATGACCATTTCTAGCTTGACGTGCACTACCCTCTCCGACCAGATCACTGACAGACAGACAAAGAACTTTTATTTTGATCCTGAGAAGACGATTAGTGTCCCCGTTAGGGGGTATCGTCTGCGGGCCGCACCTACGATGGAGCCGGGAGGTTGAGTCTCTCGGCGATCTCGCGGGCTCTCTGGACAGCCCTGAGCTGCTCTTCCAGATCACTGTATGCACCACCGTGTGGCACGCATACAGTTGCGTAGCTGAAATTCTAGCATGTCTGAGCACAACCACAGCTTCTGGATATAAATGTCACAGTTTCACCCGAAAAGCGAAGCATCAACAGCAACAGCAAATTAGTCGACAGCTATAACTGATAGGTAACTTTCTACTTTTCTTGTGGAGAACCAAGGTTGCTCTACAATCTTTGTACATATTTGCAAATATATTAACGTATGCATCCTGTACTTCCTGGTTACATAATGCCTCTATGACTGCTGGTATCTCTACTGAATCAAAGGCTTTTTCATAATCTATAAAAGCCAAATAGAGAAGTTGATTGTACTCCGCAGGTTTCTCTATTACCTGGTTGATGACATGGATATGATATGATGACATGGATATGAACCAGATAATAGAGAAATCTGCGGAGTACAATCAACCTCTCTGCATGGCTTTCATAGATTATAAAAAAAGCATTTGATTCAGTAGAGATACCAGCAGTCACAGAGGCACTATACGTAACCAAGGAGTACAGGATGCATACGTGAATATATTGGCAAATATCTACAAGGATTGCAGAGCAACCTTGGTTCTCCACAACAAAAGTAGAAGGTTACCTATCGAGAACGGGGTCAGGCAAGGAGACACAATCTCTCCAATGCTATTTACTGCATGCTTCAAGGAAGTATTCAAGCTCTTAGACTGGCAAGGCTTAGGAGTGAGGATCAAGGGCGAATGTATCAGCAACCTTCGGTTTGCAGATGACATTGTCTTATTCGGCAACAATGTGGTCGAATTACAGCAAATGATTGAGGACCTTAACCGAGAACGTGTAAGAATTGGGTTGAAGAATAATATTCAGAAGACAAAGATAATGTTCAATAGCCTGGCAAGGGAACAAGAATTCAGGATCGCCAGTCAGCCTCTAGAGTCTGTGAAGGAGTACGTTTATCTAGGTCAATTACTCACAGGGGACCCTGATCATGAGAAAGAAATTTACAGAAGAATAAAATTGGCTTGGAGTGCATACGGCAGGCATTACCAAATCCTGACTGGGAGCTTAATTATCAATGTCGTTGAAAAGAAAAGCGTAGAATAATTGCATTCTACCGGTGCTAACATATGGGGCAGAAACTTAGAGGTTAACAAAGAAGCTCGAGAACAAGCTAAGAACCGCACAAAGAGCGATGGAGCGAAAAATGTTAGGCCTAAGGTTAAGAGAAGGAAGAGAGCGGTGTGGATCAGAGAACAAACGGGGATAGCCAATATTGTAGTCGACATTAAGCGCAAGAAATGGAGCTGGCCTGGCCATGTAATGCGTGAGATGGATAACCGGTGAACCGTTAGAGTTACGGAATGGATACCCAGAGAAGGGAAGCACAGTCGAGGACGGCAGAAAACTAGGTGGGGTGATGAAGTTAACAAATTTGCAGGCGCAAGTTGGAATCAGCTAGCGCAAGACAGAGGTAATTGCAGATCGCAGGGAGAGGCCTTCGTCCTGCAGTGGACGTAAATATAGGCTGACGATGATGATGATGATGATGATGACGAGAGCTATACGGAGTAAGGATAGTAGTTTTATCAGCTACATAAACTTGGACATGCCGCAGCACCAGCAACGCGCAGAACTGTTGTCGACGCCGTCGGCGTTTTGCCCGCGTTCGCACCGAGCGCGCGCGGCGTTGGTGACAGTTGCCGGTGGCTCTGGCGGCAGCTCGGAGGTTTTCGACGAGCCCAGAACGGGACAGAGCTGCTGAGAATGCTAGATGAAAGACGAGAGCAAGCCCTCGACGCCTAGGCCGAAAGGGTCGCTCCTCGAGAGGGGCCATCCTAGGACTCGAGTCAGACCTTGCCTGAGCAGAATTTTAATAAAGCTGTTACGACCACCACATTCGTTGAGCAGCGTCGGAAGTCTTTACCGCCTTCACACCTGGCAACGTTTTATTGCGATAGCAATTATATGGACACTCCAAAGCAAATTTCTGCCGTCGGCGTCGCCGTCGTCGTCGCCGCCGCCGTGAGGTTCCGTATGACGTCAATGGAGATGAAATCGTCGCCGGGCCCCGCCGAACGCTGTATGTGCGAGTGAAACGGCGCGAGGGATGCGCGCTTTCACCCGAGACTAGGGCGACGTGAGGGGGTCCTCTTACGACAGCTACAGACTGGAACAGTACTCACGCCGGCCCTAGCCCGGCACGTGTGTCCCGGACTGTTTGAAAGTGCTACGTGCAGTGTGTGTGCGCGAGAACTGGCAACCTTAGCCCACGTGCTGTGGGGGTGTGACGCGTGTGCGGGGGGAACCGTGCGGGACTCTCTGCCACCGGACATGGAACACTACATCAGTTCGCCTGACCATCAGGCGCAACTCCAAGCCATCCAGCGGCTCGACGCGGCCCTGGCCCGGCAAAAGCGAACGGAGGCAACTCCTAGTAGCTAGCGCAGGACCGGTCCGCGCTGAGGTCTAGTGAGATAGGGGGTTGATGGAGCCCTACGTGGCCTGATCCACCCCTACATGCCGGATTAATGTCAATAAAGTCATTTTCTCTCTCTCTCGCGGGGAGTGAACCCACGGCGGAGAACAAACGCGCGTTCTGCGCCGTGGTCCCTTAAGGACTGCAGAAGTAGGCGTCTCTTTCCTCCTTTAGAATCACCATATATGTAGAGCAAACGCGCCTTCTTCCGACGCGCGAAAGGCCGTGGAGGGGAGGGGGAGGGAAGGGAGGCGACGTTTAGATGCGGCACCAAGTGCCTATTTATATCGGAGGCTCCGGCAACAGTCACCAACGCCGCACGCATTTTGTGCGAACGCGGGCAAAACGCCGACGGCGTCGACAACAGTTCTGCGTGTTGCCGGTGCTGCTACATGTCGAAGTTTATACAGCTGATAAAGCTACTATCCTAACTCCGTATAGCTCTCTACAAATTTGCTATCGCAATTGATGTTTCGCCTTTCAGGTAAAACTGCGACAACTTTTTATATAAACACGCATTTGGTGCCGCAGCGAAACGTCGCCTCCCCTCCCTTCCTCCCGTCCCCCCACGGCCTTTCGCGCGACAGAAGTTTCGTTTGCTCTTTGCCGTCTGTTCGGTCCCCGTGAAAGTGCGCGTTTCTCGCGCACTTTAACTCGCACATACAGCATACGCCGCGGGGACGGTTTCATCACCGTTAGACTTTATACGGGACCTCACGCCGATGGCGACGGCGACAGCGACGATGACGCCGACGGTAGAAATCAGCTTGGAGTGTCCATATAACGCAATAAAAAAAGGGTGCCGCCTGCCACATCGGGCGCGCTGCAATGGAAGAGAACGTGACAACCGTAGTTGAATTGTCGGCCGCTTGGCTAGACCGAACGGCGCTAGCCATCGGCGATGGAACGCGTCGCCTTCCACGCGTGATGGCGTTCCAAGCGCGCTCCGGACGCATTTGCTATGCCGATGCCAAACAGCCCCCGACGTGTGGCGCCACGGTGGATCACGCCGTTTTCGATGCACGCGGCAGGCCGCACCTTTTTTAGATGATGATGATAAGTGGTTCTTGAGGGAAAGGGAAAGGTTGGCGCTATCTTCTGCTGCCCTTGAGGGAGCACGGCTCAGCGCCAACGGGGAGGGGTAAGTGGGAGCGAAAGAAGGGATGGAGTGGAGTCGCCATGGCTGGGCGAAGCAAAACCGGCAGGCATAGGCGGCACGTATCAGGCCGAGATGGAAGGCCTTGGTGTGCTGCAGAGTCTGCAGGGGTGTTGTGCCAGGCCGGTCAGGCCCGGGGTGGGGTGGGAAGCCGTGAGGCCTTCCCGCTTGTAGAAATGTCCTTATAGGCGTGCGGAGAGCCCTGACGAGTCAAGGAACTCCACGACGCCTCGAAGTGCAGAAAGGTGGTGTCCGCCGGGGAAGAGGAGATCTTCCTCCTTGCCAGAGGGGAGGCCCAGGCGGCTGAACTCCTGCAGGAGTGGGCCCCGCTGCTGGAGGTACGCCGGGCAGGCCAGCAGGAGATGTTCGATCGTCTCCGGCTCCCCGCAGGAGCTGCATGCCGGGGACGTCGCTCGTCCCAGTCGGTAGCTGCGTGCTGCCGTCCAGCTGCAGCCGATGCGGAGCCGGAGAAGGAGCGAGGTCTCCCTGCGAGCCAGGCCTCGCTGGGGGAGTGGTCGTGGGGGGCATCCCAGTGCCACCCGTTTGTCTGGGTGGTGGGTCGCCAGGTGTCGCCGCAGCCTCAGTCCTGTGAAGTCGCCCTCCGTCACGGCCCGACTGAGGGGCACAGTGGTGTGGTGGGCGTCCTTCGCCAGGGTGTCGGCTGCCTCGTTGCCCGGGATCCCTACGTGGGCGGGGATCCAGTGCAGGGACACCGGGTGGCCTGCGTCCTGCAGCGCTGTCAGCCGGGTAGACAGCAGTGCGACTCCAAGGCTGGCGCTTTCTGGCCTCTGCAGGCCGAGGAGGGCTGCCTTGGAGTCGCAGAGGATGGCCGCTGGTACCCCAGGAAGCTCCTCGGAGAGTAGGTCGACGGCCAGGTGGAGGCCTGCCACCTCCGCTGCAGTCGAGCTGGCGTGTCTGGGCAGTCGACACTGCCTGCTCTTCTGCAGGGCTGGTGCCGTGCAGGCCGCCGTGGCAGAGCCGGTGTCCGGTACCACCGAACCGTCGACGTACACCAGGAGGTGGTCTCCGAGGGTCTCGTCCAGGAGGCAGGCGGCCGTCTGCTGCAGGGCGCAAGCGGGCGAGCGCCTCTTCGAAATCCCGGGCAGCTCCGTGGCGATGGGGACAGGAGGCCTCTGCGGTGGGGGCAGCTGTACCGCATTCGGCGGTGGGTTGCCAACCACCTCCTCGTAGAGGCGGCACAGCTGACCCATCCTTGAGGAAGGCCGGGACTGGAGGCGACGTAGCAGGCCTCTGCCATCAGGAGCATGGTGGAGGCGGTCGACGTGCCTCAGCCCCTGCTGCAGGAAGAGGAGCGACAGGGGCCATGCTCCAGCCTCCGCAAGGGTAGCGGCAATCTGGGAGCTCCGGGGGACGCCCAGGCAGAGTCGGATGGCCGCCCGGTGCTGCAGCTCCAACTTTTCGAGGCGGCGTGGCGGCAGCGCCACCAGCGGGAGCCTTTTATTGCGATAGCAATTATATGGACACTCAAAAGCAGATTTCTGCCGTCGGCGTCGCCGTCGCCGTCGCCGTGAGGTTCCGTATGACGTCAATGGAGATGAAATCGTGACCGCGCGCCGCTGAACGCTGTATGTGCGAGTGAAAGGGCGCGAGGGACGCGCTCTTTCACGGGGAGTGAACGCACGGCGGAGAACAAACGCGCGTTCTGCGCCGTGGTAAGTGGTTCTTGAGGGAAAGGGAAAGGTTGGCGCTATCTTCTGCAGCCCTTGAGGGAGCACGGCTCAGCGCCAACGAGGAGGGGTAAGTGGGAGCGAAAGAAGGGATAGAGTGGAGACGCCATGGCTGGGCGAAGCAAAACCGGCAGGCATAGGCGGCACGTATCAGGCCGAGATGGAAGGCCTTGGTGTGCTGCAGAGTCTGCAGGGGTGTTGTGCCAGGCCGGTCAGGCCCGGGGTGGAGTGGGAGGCCGTGAGGCCTTCCCGCTTGTAGAAATGTCCTTAGAGGCGTGCGGAGAGCCCTGACGAGTCAAGGAACTCCACGACGCCTCGAAGTGCAGAAAGGTGGTGTCGGCCGGGGAAGAGGAGATCTTCCTCCTTGCCACAGGGGAGGCCCAGGCGGCGGAACTCCTGCAGGAGTGGGCCCCGCTGCTGGAGGTACGCCGGGCAGGCCAGCAGGAGATGTTCGATCGTCTCCGGCTCCCCGCAGGAGTCTGCGCCGTGCTTCCTTAAGGGCTGCAAAAGTAGGCGTCTCTTTCCTCCTTTACAATCACCATATATGTAGAGCAAACGCGCCTTCTTCCGATGCGCGAGAGGCCGTGGGGGAGGGGGGGAAGGGGGAGGGAAGGGAGGCGACGTTTAGCTGCGGCACCAAGTGCCTATTTATATCAGAGGCTCCGGCAACAGTCACCAACGCCGCACGCATTTTGAGCGAACGCGGGCAAAACGCCGACGCCGTCGACAACAGTTCTGCGCGTTGCCGGTGCTGCTGCATGTCCAAGTTTATAGAGCTGATAAAGCTAACATCATTACTCTGTATAGCTCTCTACAAATTTGCTATCGCAATTGATGCTTCACCTTTCAGGTGAAACTGCGACAACTTTTTTTAGATGCGAAGCATCTTATGCTCGGGGCTATGTCACTCCCTCCCTCCCTACCTCCCTCCATCCATCCAACCGCCGTGCGTCCACGCCCCTACAGCGCTAGCGCATCGTCCTCCCCCTCCTGTCATCTCCTTGTCTACTCTCCTCTCCTCTCGGCATTCCTTCTCTCCTCTCTGGATTGCGCAACGAATGGCAACACCTGCGGCTCCGCGCGCGATAATGCGAATTAAGCAGCTAAGGTTAGAGTAAAGTTAGGTTAGAGGCGCGACGGTAGGCGCCCCAGAGGCACCGGCAACAGTCACCAACGCCGCGTGCGTTCGGTGCGAACGCGGCCAAACACCGACGGCGTCGACAACAGTTCTGCGCGTTGCTGGGGCTGCTGCATGTCTGCTTTGCATGTTTGCTTTGCTGCATGGCTGCTTTGCATACTACTCAGGGTTCCCCTACGGGAAGATGGGGTAATTTTTTTTTCATCCAGCGGCTGTGGCACTATGCTCACGGCAGCAGCGAAGTGCAGAAAGTTGCCCTGGCTCCGCTGCAGAGCCCAATTATCGTAGCGTGACGGTGCGTCCACATTGGGAGTTTTAACGCAAACTTATTCCAACCAGTTTCTATTACATTTCGTTAATTGTACTGCGCGATTGGTGACACATTTACGGGACGAGTACACTTCGCTTGTCTGTAACGTAAAGTCTCACAACCACAAAATCTCAATTGGACTTTTATACAATCAAGATGCAATAATATGTTGGACTAACCTGAATGTTATTTTGAACTAGCCTCAGACTGATGCGTTCCGAAAGGAATAGAAGGCTGCCCACCGCTTTCTCTCGAGCTGGCTACACGGAGCTGCCCGCGACAATAAATTTCTTTGGGCATAATAAATAATTTTGCGTGGATATATTACGCTGTCGAACTGAATGGAGCTGGTAAGGCCATGTAATGCGCAGGACGGATAACCGGTGGACCATTAGATTTACAGAATGGATACCAAGAGAAGGGAAGCGCAGTCGAGGACCGCAGAAAACTAGGTGGGCTGATGAAGTTAGGAAATTTGCAGGCGCAAGTTGGAATCGGCTAGCGCAAGACAAGGCTAATTGGAGATCACAGGGGGAGGCCTTCGTCCTGCAGTAGACATAAATATAGGCTGATTATTATTATTATTATTATTATTATTATTATTATTATTATTATTATTATTACGTTGTCAAGTGCTTTTGGCACGAATACGACATCCCTCTGCCAACTCTTCCTTGTGCGGATTCGTTACAGCGACATTTTCACCTTCCTGTTGCATGCCGCGTTATTTTCGACCAGTCATTGCAAGCTAAGCGAAATAGAAGACGCCGGCACAACTTTCCTCAAGCGGTAATCTACTTTCACGGCGCTCCTCCCCACTGAAACCCTCTAGACCTCTACACGCTTCTCGTCTCTTGTCAGCCAACTTGATGTGGAAAACCTTTCAAGGTAGGCAATCCTAGTCGCTCTTAAAAGAAGGAAAAGTTAAATCCTGTAAACGACGAGTACGTTTCATTGGTCTGCTGAAGCAACGTTGTGGGTCACTGTCCGTCCTTGCGTCGGCGGTTACGTCAGGAGTTTGGGAAAAGTTGACAGTCACTTTAGCATACGCTAAAGCGGATAAAGGGGAAAGCTTGCGCGCACGAGACATTCATTAAATAACTTGTCATTCTCAATCCATTGCGTTACTTCCTGTTCTTTTTTTCTCTCACCAAAGGTCGTGGGTTTGAGTGTCTTAATTAACAGTGCCTTAATTACCTTCACCACCCTAAGTAACACCAAGGGCCGTAGGTTCGACTCTTACCAAAGGTCGTGGGTTCAACTGCCTTAATTAAATCAATCATATTTAACTGTGCCTTAACATCGTCCTAGATGACACTAAAGGTCGTGGATTCTACTCCCACCAATGGTCGTGAGTTTTGTTTGAACAATGTTGGTGCCATAATTGCGGACATCGTATTTTTCGACCCATGAGCCATCTAAGGCTTTCGCCTTATTAAAATCACAATGGAATAAATTTATGTTATGCGGCCCTTGCCTTCATCGTTTTTGCAGGCAAACGCACTGTCCATCTCTAGCGTCTCTCAATACCTTCTAATCGTCCACGTGTGAAGAACGCTGGTAACAATTGCAAATGCAACAGCAACTTTTCAAGGTTTCTGTCCTCCTAGCGTCATAGCACTGTTCACGTCACAAATGGTGCGCCCACAATGAGTAAAAATTGACAGTCACTTTAGCATACACCAAAGAGTCTGAAGGCGGTGCCTGTGCACTCAAAAGACATCCATTAAAATCACCTGACATTCTCATTCGAATGCGTTGTTACTTTTTTCCGACCAAAGATCGCTTTGGTTCTAGTGCGTTATTTAAGCTACCTTAATTACCTGTGTCCTAATTAACCTCGCCATAACTAAAACCAAAGTACGCGGATTCGACTTCCACCAAAGATCGAGGGTGCGACTCCTACCAAAGGTGGTGCATTCGAATGCCTCAATTTATTCTATAATAATTAGCTGTGCATATTTTAACATTGCCATAACGATAAAAGTGGTGAGTTCGACTCCCACCGAAGTTCGTTGGTTCGAACGTCTCAATTAACTCTATCTTAATTAGCACGGTGACCGCGGTTATCCATGCACGATCAGAATTGGTGCGTGAGCATTGCTTGCTTGACCCGCGCACCATCAGAATAGTGCTCGAGCGTTGCTTCTTACTCGTAAAAGACGATGATGAAGGTGAACCCGCACACCATCACAATTGTTGCGTGAGCGTTTGCATATTAGTGGCGAGAAGTTGGAGTGGCACCCTCTACGAGTGATGTCACGGCCAGGGCGGCGCTCACTCAGCTGCTGCGCGCGCTCGTTCCCTTCGTGCATGCTTTGGGTATTGGTGGCTCGAGCCGTACTTATTGAAGGATGTGCCGGCTTCCTTTTACTGTCATGCCTGAACGGCAGTTTCTTCTTCAAAACCGCGAGTCGTGAAAATTTGCGGCGTGGATATCGCAAGCTATGTAGCATTGAAAGGGTCTACCGGTTTTGCAATGCGTGTATGTGCAGTGTCTGTCCATAAACTTTGTGTAAAAAGAATGTCTGCAATTTCAACACACGAAGTTGTGTATGATGCTCCGCAAAACATTTAACATTCTCTTAGTGCTTTGCTATGAGAAACATGGCATTTTACAAGGAAGAAAAGTCTTGGTATTGGTATTTGATGTCGATATTATAAATGCATGTTAGAAGGAAAGTGCACAGCGAGTCTTTTATGATGATTCTTATTACTATGGTGAGTTGTTCTAGTCAAATATGGCTACTTTATTATTGCGTAAAAGGAAGAGTTAGGCGCGCATTTTGCATCAACACGTTTGCTAATACTTTCACTGTTCTCTGAAACAGGCATCCAGAAAACGCATTGCTCATGGCTGTTAACACGATGGCGCGTCACGTATAGTATGTATATACGTCACGAATATCATAACAGCAATCACCTGAATGAACAGTTTCGTTGTTAATATCGAGAGCCTATCAATTGCAAGCGAGAAAACGTTTCATAGTGACCCTCAGTTGCCTTTATCGACATCATGGCACAGCCCTTACGCAAATAAATCTACCGACTGTCGTTATGGCGAGGAACGCATTATTCGCGAAACCCATCAGTTCACTACAACTTCGCATTGAAACCATGAAGCAGTTCTTGCAATGCCTAAGATATACTCGAGGCTATACAGCACAGCTTAGGCTGCGCTGAAGAGGAAAATTCAAATGCCTTCTGCCTCACCATGTCTCGATCCCGCGTTGTCTAACTGCACAAACTGAGAACTATTTGCTTGGTGAGTACATAAAAGGGAACTTCACATACACCCCTCATAGAGAAGACACTACAAAACTCAAATGAATTCACTTGAGTTTTGACCTCCACAGGGGAATAATGATATATACAATAAGCCTCATACAGCTAATGAATGAGGCTTTGGCTTCTTTCCAGCTGCAGCCATACGGTCGAAAAGGCATATCTCCCTAAAAAATTTGGGCTGAGCAGCCTGTGTCAGTTCGCCAAACAGATTCGTGATGTCTGTTCCTGAAGAAACAAGCAGCAGTACATTGCACAAGTGAGTTGAACGTGTAGCACGGAACAGTGAATAAATATTGGTACATTCCTTTGCGTATTCTGCAAATAGCTGTAAGCCTCAATTAGTTTTACTTCAAGTTACCGCCACTTGATATTAACCGGTGAAAAACGGCGTAACCTTGAGAGGCAGTTAAAGGAACAAGTGGTGCTGGTTGAATATAACTGCACTGCCAGGTCCTCGTGTTATTGCTGAGTGTTTCTGGGAAGAAATGAAAAATTAGATATTATAACATGCGCTACTCGTCATAAGCAAACACGTTTTAATGGTTTAAAATCAAGGTAAATGTAGCAGTCATATGTAGGTATGGTGTCCTAACTGGATTCCTATGTGATACATTTATGCGTTTATGCTTTTATTAGTCACGTGCTATTTATGCTTTTTTGTTAGTCCCTAAATCTGCAAAGTCTAGATCTGTGCACAAAAAACACTCAATGGGCTGGTCTGAGGTCCTTCGGCTGGCACTGCAGCTTTGCCCTTGAGAAATAAATTTTCGTCTACGAAATAAGCTCTTTGAATAAGTTTGCGCTAATGAAGACGTCGTAAAATGTATTTTAGATGACCGTCATAAATATACAAGCACATGGAACGACAGCGAACAAACGGAAACACTGCAGAAGGTGCCCAGACAGCGCCCGAGCGGTAGCAGACGACAGGCGCGAGTCCCTGCCCTGACGCCACGCGGGCGGCGCTCGCAGCGACCCTGTAGAACGTTCTCGGGGCTAATAGGTAAGATGCGATGCGGGGTCTCACCACATAAGGTTTTCGAAACATATAAGCCTCTCTCCTTATTAAATGACATGATGAAGTAATCAGTCGTCAGTAACTGCTGTGTTTACTCGTAAGCAGTTTTAGAGTGAAAACTAGCCTATCAACCTGAATATCTGTATGAAGCATCTTCATACAGCCCCGCGCCCGCGTGTTTCGCGTATGTTAGTCCCGAGAATGAACAAAAGCGGCACTGCGAGTGCCGCTTGCGTGACGTCATGGCAAGGATTTGCGCTTGTCGTGTGCTACAGTTTGGGTTGCGTCCGGGCGTCTTCTGCAACGCTTCCGTTTGTTCGCTCTCGTTTCCTGTGCTGGTGCACTTATGACAGTCCTCCCAAATATAGTTTGGATGATATGGAGTTTTTTCGCGTTTAATCCCCGTCACATTAGGTCTAGTGCAAAGAGCACCCGAGCAGTTCCAGCCAAACGCCAGCGCGAGGAAAAACCAGCAGCACCAATCCTTTCGTCTTTGTCTTCCTCACTTCAGGGGCCATGCGACCACAGCGACGCTTGTGCCATCTTCGTCATTACAATGGCCCCACGAGAGAAGACTAGCCATCCTGACGACTCACACTGACGACACGATAGAGGGATCATAATACTGTTTAAGCCGGCTGACGGGCACAGTCTCGCGACCACGACGCCGCAGATCGTCACACAGCTTCAGAGGTTTCGACCACATAGTTTACAGCATATGTACAGGCGACGATCCGGTAGGGTCCGCAGTATTGAGCCAGAAGCTTAGATGAAAGACCCGCAACGTGAGGCGGAATCCACAACCAAACGAGGGAGCCGACACGGAAAGTGGTAGTGATCAGGTCGGTGTCATGTCGATTCCGCTGGTGAGCTTGACCTTCCGTTGTGAAGGTACGGGCAAGTTGGCGGCATTCTTCAGCGTACCTGGCTACTTCTGAGAAGGGTCGATATTCAGAGGCGGCAGGTTGGTATGGCAATACTGTATCGAGCGTGCACGAGGGTTCTCTTCCATACAATAAAAAGAATGCCGAAAGACTTGTGGTAGCTTGAGTCGCGGTATTGTAAGCGTAGGTGACAAAAGGGAGAACCATGTCCCAATTGGAGTGGTCCGACGCGACGTAAGCAGTGAGCATGTCGCCAAGAGTGCGATTGAAGCACTCAGTTAATCCATTGGTTTCCGGACCAAATGATATGGAGTTTTTTTGGCGTTTAATCCCCGTCACATTAAGTCTAGTGCAAAGAGCACCCGAGCAGTTCCAGCCAAACGCCAGCGCGTGAAAAAACTATAGCGACACCAATCCTTTCGTCTTTGTCTTCCTCCCTTCAGGACCCATGCGACCTCAGTGACTCTTGTGCTATCTTCGTCATTACATGGGCATGTCCTTGTTCGTCAAAATTTATTGAAAGAGCTTATTTTCTAGATAACAATATATTTCTCAAATGCAACGTTACAGTGCCGGCCAGCGGAGGTCAGTCCGGAGCCGTGTGGGTTTTTCTTGCGCAGTTCTACTCTGCAGTGGTAGCTCACGTGGATAATGAAAGCATAAACGCAATAACATAGCATAGAACACTCTAATCAAGCGACCATACTTGCCGTGGCGCAAAAATCATGTAAAAAACCCCCGGCTATATATGACTTCTACAACATTTCTCTTGATTTCAACCCGCTAAATCTTGTTTGCTCACGACGAGCTGTTCATTGGCAAAATATTGAATTTTCGCGTTTATTCACAGAAACGTACGGCAGTAACACGAGGACTAAACAACACATCAGTATAGATTCTACCTCTACCGTTTCCTTTTTAAAGTGCTTCCCCAAATTAAGCAGTTCTTGACCAGTTCATTTTAAGCGCTGGTAATTTAAGTGAATACTTCAGGCATTACCAAATCCTGACTAGGAGCTTACCACTGTTGTTGAAAAGAAAAGTGTATAATCATTGCATTCTACCGGCGCTAACATATGGGGCAGAAACTTGGAGGTTAACGAAGAATCTCCAGAACAAGTTAAGGACTGCACAAAGAGCGATGGTAAGAAAAATGTTACGCCTAACGTTAAGACACAGGAAGAGAACGGTGTGCTTCAGACAGCAAAAAGGCATAGCCGATATTCCTGCTGACATTAAGAGGAAAACATGGAGCTGGGCAGGACATGTAATGCGTAGGATGGATAACCGGTGGACCATTATAGTTGCAGAATGGATATCAAGAAAAGGGAAGCGCAGTCGAGGAAACTAGGTGGGGTGATGGAGTTAGAAAATTTGCAGGCGCAAGTTGGAATCCGATAGCGCAAGACAGGAGTAATTGTAAATGGCAGGGAGGGGCCTTCATCCAGCAGTGACTATAAATATAGGCTGATGATGATGATGATTATAACTTTTAAATAAAGCTAATTGAGGCTTTAAGCTGTTTGCCGCTCACAAAAAAGCCATGGACCAATATTTATTGGATTTTCAGTGCTACACGCTTTACTCAGTTCAACAATTTAGCTCTGCTTGTTGCTTTTCTGAACTGTTCTGACCAATCTGCTTGGCGAAACTGACACATATGCTCGGCGCAACTTTTTAGGCGAACTATGCCTTTTAGACAATATGGCGGCAGCCAGAAAGAAGCCGAAGCTTCATTCTTTTGTGGTATGGGACACAAAATATCAGCATTCACACAAGGTGGTCAAAAGTCAAGTGAATTCATATGAGGCTTGCGTATATAGTGTCTTGTTTATGAGGCTGGTATACAAGGGGCTCTTTTATAGGATGACGCAGTGAATAGTTGTCAATTCGTATAATTAAACACCATTGTGGTTCCATACAATGTCATGGAGAGGGTAGGTGCGTGCCGATGTTGCATGACGAAGTGTCCTGGAAGAGGCAGCCGAAGCTGCCTCTTCCAGGCAGCCGAAGCTGCACTCTAGTGCCTCGAGTATGTTATAGCCATTCCAATTGACGCTGTAAAGGACTTCTTCATGGCCTTAATTCTAAGTTGTAGTGCGAACAATGCGCGCCTCGTCGTAACGTCATAATGATTGTCGCTTGCTTCCTACAAAATTGTCCATAAAGGCCACTTCAGGCCACTATGAAAGATTGCATGGCATGTAATGGCTTGGCTCTTGATCTTAACCACGAACCTTTTCTTTCAGGTGATTTCTATACATACATAAAGCGCAGTCGTGTTAGCAGCCATGGAGAATGCTTTTTCAGGGTGGCTGTTTCGGAGAAAGGTTAATATAGTATCAAATTTTTTTCGTAAAAAATACACGCCCAACTTTTGCTTTTATGCATTACTGCAGTACCCACTTTGAGTAGAAAAACTGAACAGAGCAATAAGAAGCTTGATGAAAGCTTCGCAGGCAGTATCTCATTCTAACATACTGATTTATATTTAATGTTGACACCAAATACCTGTATTGCTGTTCCATGTAAAACGAAATGTTTGCCCTATCTAAGTATTAAAGGGATGTTAAGTTTGGAGCGTAGCATCGTACAATTCAAATATTCCTTACTGAATTTGCAGACATTGTTTTTACGCAATATTTATGAACAGACACGGCGCACGTCTGCTTTGCAAAAGCTGTAACGCCTGCAGCACCATATAGCTTCGATATCAAAGCATCAAATTTTTACGATTCAGGTAGTTTCGAAAAAGACACTGCACTTAAGGCGTGACAGCAGAAAACAGCCAAAACATCCATCAGAAAGTACGGCTGACACACCCGTACACCGAGCATGTACGAAGCGTAAGAGTGCGCGCGCCAGGCGAGCAAGCCGGAGCGAGCGGCGTCCTGGCCGTGACGTCACTCTGGAGAGGGCGGCACTCCAACTTCTCGTCGCTAATAAAGATGAAGTCGCATGAGCTGGCAGGAAGCGAATTCTGGTAGCGTAAAATTATTTACTGTACTGGTTGAAAAAGGCAGTATTTTTGCAGTGAATTTTGGATAAACGTGGTGGTAGTTACAGGGTCTTATCCATAGTAGTATACCTAATGCCGGTACAGTTGCGCTCGCAACGACGTCTCGACGCTGATGCTAAGGCCACAAGAAACGCACGGGCTAAGGAAACTCCGGAACAGCGACAATGCTGTGTGAACGGTGCTTAGCTATAGCTAAACCGTCAGCCATTTTAACGGGTAAGCATTCTTTGGCGAGTACCCCAGCTCTGTCACGCGAAAAGTCTAATACCTTGTATTTGCACAAAAATGCGTAATTTAGGAATTTAAGACACTTAATCTTTATAATAGTGTGAGTGTAGATAATTGGTTGTGGTGCATATAATAGGATAACCAATCACAGTTGAATTATAGCATCGATGGACCAGTTCACTGAAGCATCCGCAACGGTATTCAATGAAGCGCAACGGTTGACCTAAGTGGCATATCGCATTTTCGCCATACAGAATTCTTGCCATATTGTGCTATATTCGTCCAGACGCGCTGCTATCCTCACCTTGTATTCCTCAAAAAGACGCAGTTTCACCCACAAGGCAAATAATTGATTGCAGTAGCAAATTACTGCACACCTATATGAAGTAGAGATAGTAATTTTATCGGCCGTGTAAACTTGTACACAAAGGCACACTAACACATTTGACAAGCATGGTGTCATGCGTGCACAAGCAAACATGAACACATCTCACTCGATGACCGCGAACACTCGCTGTGAAAACGCTGTAGTGAGCAAACGCGGCAGCAGTAGCGAACGAATTGACCTTCGAGCTCCTGCTCGCATCATCTTGAACTAGGCCGCGGAAACACAGCGAAGAGCGGACTCTGTCACCGTCGCAGATGGCTTTCAAGATACAGAGGCTGCCTTGCGCGCAGCACAAGACAGCGCGGTTTCTGCCCGTTTCCTTCCCTTGTGTGCGCGAGAGTTAGCCGGGATCGCCGCCGCTTTGAGTCGGATATACAGCATACGGCGCACGGTGACGATTTTATTGCCCTTGGACTTTACACGTAACCTCACGGCGACGGTGACGATGATGGTGACGCCGATGGCAGAAATGCACCTGAAGTGTATGTATAATTGCTGTCATACTAATAAGCTCTTTCTAGACAGTCGTCTTGTAATCATTTATCGTGCTCCCATATTGTCAGCTACGTTCTTGCAAGATTACTCCGTGTGAATAGCTGGATTGCCCGTACAGCCACGACGAAGTTCTATTCCCTTCAACAATCTAACCTCAACCACCTTACTAGCACGCACTCAGTGTTTATTATGTCAACCTTTCCTGCCTTCTAATACCACTATAGGCATCGTTATATTGTTGTACGCCTCTGGTAAAGGAAGTCTGGGCCACTAAAACCTCAAAAAAATTCGTTAAGTTCGGCGAAACTATTGGAAAGCAGCCCGACTAAGGAACCAACCTGACAGAGAAACACCTCTTTGCGAGTTTCTATTTTTCCCGCTCCCTAAAATTTTGTTTGAGATGTTAAGACCAATAAAACAACAAAAAAGAAAAATACTTGATGGCTACTGCAATTTATTCAGCTCTTCAGCTTCAGCAGCGTTTTCCGCTTTGATTACCGCCATTAATGGTGCCTCAAATCATGTCTAGTACCTAAGAAGGGGATTCGGAACCCCAAGCAATGTACCCTTCCGAACGTTTCAGTGAACTTGGACAACGATGCTATGATTCAACTGTGATTGGTAGTCCATTCACACGCAGAAAGTGAAGATAGCAAGGTGTCTGGCGAATACTCAAAATTTTCGCCCGAAGAATCAAATATTGTGGTATTGGATTACATCTTCGCGTTGAATAGCCACTGTTGGAAAATTGCAACATTTTTGGAATACTTTTTTGAATACCTCAATGTGTCTGCTATGCGCGCTATAGCTATCAACTGAAGCAAAAAATGAGGGGTAGCTTGCACTAGTAGCGCAAGGCTAAAGACATAGCGGAGCTGATCGGTTCCTAGCTGGTCCGGGTTATACGAAGTAATGCCAAGTGATGCTAATTTATACGAAGTGTATAAACATTTCTTCGTGGTCCGTGGCATTGGGGAACGCCTCGTGAAGCACTTGCAGTCCGAGACACGTAGGGGAAGTGCGGCGAAAGCTATGCACGGTGTACGGGCGGTGCGCAGCAGACGACACGTCAGGATTACGTGACGACGCATGCGCCGTAGCGCGCAGCGGTTGGGAGCTCGGCCAAGCCGCCGCCAGAGGCACCTGCTGCAGTCACGGACACCGCGAGCGTTCGGCGCTAATGCGGGGAAACGGAGACGTGCGGTTGGAGTCGGCAGCACCTCTGCGCGTTGCCATCGTACTTAGACTTCATACTAAACATCACTTCAAACCCTGACGGCAACGTTATGGTCAGCGTCGCCGTGATGTTTAGTATGAAGTATAAGTACGATGAAGTTGTAATGCGTTTCACGCAACGTATGTTGCGGGTATGGCGAAAAGCGTGTGAAATGATCCCAGAAGGAAGGCGGCTTGGTGCGTGTCGTCTTCCCGCGCGCACAATATTGAACGTCACAATGAAGCTCGCTCAAGGGGGGATATGGGGCTCATCAGAAGAATTGCCGATAGACACAGGGGCCTCAAGGAACATAATCTTGTGAAACTCATACACGCGTTCGTCACCTGTCACTTCGCATACGTTGCGGCAATGCTCAATTGGTCAAGATCCGAAAGAGACAGACTCAATGCACAAATCAGAAAGGTCACCAAGCAAGCTCTCAGCATTCCGACCAGTACCAGCAACGAGATGCTGGGTCACCTGGGCATGCACAACACCCTGGAAGAAATTGCCGAGGCCCAGCAGCGCGCCCAGCTTGCTATGCTTTCGATGACGCCTCCGGGGCGTACGATCCCAGCGAAGCTAGGCTTTGCTCAAGGAAACATAGAAAAAACTTTGCGGACGTCCCACGGGACATCCGCGATAAGATCACGGTCCGACCTTTACCCATAAACGTACACCCCGAAAACGACAGGCGCAGACGACAAGCGAGAGGACAATTCCTCCTTTACCAAGCCTTGGCAAACCGCGAGCGCTCAGCTTTTGTGGACGCAGCGGCATACGCGGGAAACAAAGCTTTCGTAGTGGCGGTGGTGGACGACCGCGGATGCACAAGACATGCAGCCACCGTAATCGCAAGGAAGCCTGAACAGGCTGAACAGGTTGCGATCGCCGTTGCGCTGACCAATGACAATATTTTCTCACATCTACAGCGACTCCATAGCCGCTATTAGAGCTTTTCAAAAGTTGTCGCAGTTTTACCTGAAAGGCGAAGCATCAATTGCGATAGCAAATTTGTAGAAAGCTATACGGAGTAATGATATTAGCTTTATCAGCTGTATAAACTTGGACATGCAGCAGCACCGGCAACGCGCAGAACTGTTGTCGACGCCGTCGGCGTTTTGCCCGCGTTCGCTCAAAATGCGTGTGGCGTTGGTGACTGTTGCCGGAGCCTCTGATATAAATAGGCACTTGGTGCCGCAGCTAAAAGTCGCCTCCCTTCCCTCCCCCTCCCCCCACGGCCTTTCGTGCGTCGGAAGAAGGCACGTTTGCTCTACATATATGGTGATTGTAGAGGAGGAAAGAGACGCCTACTATTGCAGCTCTTAAGGGAGCACAGAGCAGAACGCGCGTTTGTTCTCCGCCGTGCGTTCACTCCCCGTGAAAGCGCGCGTCCCTCGCGCCCTTTCACTCGCACATACAGCGTTCGGCGCGCGGCGACGATAGTAGACAGTTTTAGTATTGCGGAAATGGCACCACGCTAAACGCAATAAAATAGCGGGGTCAGACTGCGCATGCTCAGAACGCTATTTCAGTTTTGCGGGTTGCGTGCGTCCGCTATTTTTCAAATATAGCGGAGACGCTAAACGCTCGCTAAGTTTTTAGCGTTGCAAACATGGTGGCACCCTCGGCCCGAGCGCTTGACATGCAGGCTCGTTTCATGGCTTGGCGTGGATCAACACGGCTAGTTTGGTTGTCGAGCTGCTCAGTTTGCTGCTTTGACTACTCGCAGCTAGATGGTTTTGCGCTTAGCGGCGCATCGTTGTCTTACGCTATACTAAAACTCTATCGAACAGCGTTCCGCAAAGATTTAGCGTGCGTAACACGCTAACGCTAACGCAAGCATTTTCCGCAATACTAAAGGTCTCTAGTGTTTCCCGATAACCAGTAAGGTTGATTAGCTGCAGTAGTCGGGAAGCGTGAGAAGCAGTCAGGGATCTTTGAATGCGAAGCTTTTCGAATGTGTCTTTATGTGTCCTGGTTATTATGCCACTGCTGCAGCAATGTAGAGGTTCTTATGACTCTATTTATTAGGATTTATCTGCATTATGGGCCTACATTTCCAAACAATCATATCTTTCTAAACGTGCGAAGAGAACGAAACTATTCGCACGTTTTATCCCCTTCAGTCAGAAGTTATGACCGACTGTGGATGCCTGTGTAAAACATACATAATTTTATGCCAGGGTGCTTGAAACTCCTCTGAAAGCAAATCAACGTGCTTTAATAACGGTGCATTTCAAGGATGAGTCATCGCAGTAACAGAGTAGCTAAATATTTGAATATTGTAAAGTTAGTCATGCTACGTTTCCTAATAAAAAGGATTAAATCACCCGCTCGCATTACATGCACAAAGCGCCCGAAGCGCTCGCTCCCTGGTGTTTGTGCTCTTGATCATGCAGCGTTGTAGCAGCGAGTGTTGCCGGTCATCTAGGAAGACCTTCTCAGTTTGCTTGTGCGCACTTGAAAATTTGACTGTTAGTTTATTAGATAAGGGTAACGTTTACTGCAATTTAGAGGGCCAATTAACCAACCTGTCTTACATGGTGTCGTGGCCTGGTACTTTGCTATCAATATCACGGTTTCATCATTTTGAGTGAAACGGCGACGTTTTTGTTACTCAGAAGTGAGGTGCGTGTACTCGCATTGCTTGGTTGGTCAGCCATAGAAGGGCTATATGAACCTGTTCACTGGTGCTTACACTCGGCGCACATATTACCTTCGTATATAAACCCACATGCCTATCAGCCGAGGTACTAACAGGCGCAACTGACAGCAGCCACGCCAAACTTGAAAGGGTAGACGAAAAAAAAAGCTGCTCTTTAAAGCCATAATCTTCTTTGCACTGGTGCCATACGAGGAAAAACAAGCCACATACACCATGCATCTTCACATAATGCTACATTTGAATTATTCGGATTATTTTGGGTGCAATGTCCACATTTTTCTACCATGGGCGCCAGCATTCAAAATAACCGCTTCGTCGTGATTCCAGATTTTCATTTCCTTCATGATACGGCAGTTTCTTAGAATCTGGCTTCACAAGTAGAAAACCATATTTCTGGCTTTTGAGTTTTTTTCAATATTCTGCTCGCTGTACCAGATATATGATCAGTACTACAAGCCAATGATTGGGAAATCCGGCTTCATGTGTGCCCTCGCCATGGTGCAACCCGAGTCACGAGGCGCCGTCTACCTGAACAGAACAGATCCCGATAGCTCGCCCTCAATTAATCCTTCTATGCTGGGCAGAGACAACGACCTCAATCGATTAGTTAAAGGTAAGCATTTTAAAAGGAACCTTCCAGTATTTTGCACGAGTAGTATTGTTACATGAAGCATAAATGGACAAAATGTATTACCAGAAGATTTACAACGGTTTTACGCGTTGACAAGATGGTGGCTAGCACGCGATGTTTATGAACGTCGTCAACTTAACACTAATCTTAGATTTATCAATATACAAGCACTAACAATCTACCTTAGATTTATCAGGCGAAGTGATATACTTTTTACTGATGAAGGGACTGCCATCAAACACAGGGGTCATATGAAGCATTTAAAAAATACGGTATTTCACATTAAACGGATCATTTATGAAATAATCTTGCCATTCTCGTGGTAAAGAAATTGGAGGCCAAAGTGGAGGAACACAAAGCAAGTTTATATAGTTGTTCGGGCATATGATAAAACCGGTGAAGTAAAATTAATGTTTTCTCATTCTGTCAAAAAGTCTGAAAAGACATCATGCACCTATTGTTTGATATACACCGGCTGTTGCTCTTTGTGCAGGGACTTGATTTTCCACAACTTTATGTCTGGAATGACGTGCGCTCCTTAACAAAAATAAAAGCTATTTAAAAATCAAATTAGTGACCGGCTATGTTTTCATAGGATCTGCAGAGGCACTCGAACACGCAAACACATGCGACATAGGCAGAAGACAACGCGGCCTTGTCAATGACGTACGTTTCCTTATACGAAAAAAAATCAGCATAAACTCCTAGTGCTGAGGTTTACTTCAAAGAATACTGAATAAGGAAGGCAAAAGTACTTGTCAGTAGCTAAATGCCTGTTGAAAAGAAAAAAAAAGTGGAGATTCCCGCGTTTATTCCACAGGATATGATAATTATTTGCTACCGAGCCTTTGGATATGACGTGCTAAAATATTCGAGGTAAAATATGACTCGTGCAGCTCTATTATATTCTGTTCTTTGCTATTTAGACGAAGGCATTATTGCAAGAACCAATTAAAAAAAGCATTGACTATGTTGATATTTTGTTGAATGCCTTTGCTTCCAATATGCCCTTCCTACCATCCGTATATAGGTAAGGAAGTAATGATGAAGAGGAAACGAAATTACTGCGTTTTAACGTATATAGTCACGTGTACTTGTTTATATTTCACCAGTGACCGCTTTCACCGGCTAACAAATTTAATGCCCCTGAGATGCATTGCAGAATAGCAGCTTGCTGGGCTAGTTGGTTCATTGCAACTCGTGTAACAGCGCGAAAAATAACAAGGAAGGGACGACAATAGAGACAGAGTGAAAAGAGCGCTGACTTCCAACTGTTTATTCTACTGACGATGCTAGGCATATGTACCTATACGAAGCGTCAGCGAGAAAGGAAATTCAAGAGGATAAGGAAAGAAACTTCAATCAGCATGAATGGCACAAGGTGATAACAACATGGACCCAATCACCAACCATCTAAATATCGTAGTTCTTCCTTAGTCAGTGTTAGTGATGGCATACTCACACACATTTCTCCCGCACGAGCAATCTTAACTGCCTCAATTATTTCTCTGACGCGCTGGTCTTTGTGTCGAAATACAATCCCGCTTTTCTTGAACTCAGGCTTGCATGGCTTGGTATGACGACACGTAGTTTTATCACCACATTGACGGCAGTGTAACCCAAGCTGACCCTGATTACCGTCACTTACATTCTTACTGTGCTCTCTTAGTCTGGTGTTTACGCATCTGCCAGTCTGTCCAATGTATTCGCGTCCGCAAGCCAACGGCACGCGATATACGACACCCTCGTCACAAGAGATAAAACGATCCTGGTGCTGAATCTTGCATGATTTCTTCTCTTTGATATTGCACGGGTTTGTTTTCTTGCAAAGGATTCAAAGTTTTAGCGGAGCTGAAAACACAACATCAACGCCTACGCGTTTCCCAATCTTCTTTAGATTGTGGGAAGTTTGGTGGATGTACGGAATGACGGCTATTTTCCTGCGCACGTACGAACCTGCCACATCTTTCTTCTGAGATTGCCGAACTGCTCTCATTTTTTGCAACAAGCCCTCAGCCACAGACACCACCAAGGGTTCTGGGTATCCCGCGTCAGACAGCCGTCTATTTTGAAGTGCTAGGCTTTCTTGGAGCATATGTTCACAAGACTTTGTTAGAGCATTAGTAAAGCAGTACTTAACAATGCTACGCTTCACGAGCTTTGAGTGGGCAGATACAGCCGGCAATAAAGCTTTTTTTTTTTTGCTCTCGGTTCATAACCCCAACATACGTGATCATTAAAAAACTTTAGTCGTAGCTCTAAAAATCTAATAGAATTCTTCTCAGGCAGTTCATGCGTCAAAATTAAGGGGTTTAAGTTGCACTTGAAAATATCAAGCACGTTTCCAACTGAGTCATAAAAATCCGCATTGGCGTTGTCAATGATGATTAAAAATTGTCCACAAATCTAAAAACTTTGATTACACTAGTCCCATCGAGACATGTGTTAATCTTCCTGTCGTGCATAGCTAAAAACAGGTCGCTGAGGACAGGGGCTATACACGACCCAATGCAAATTCCGCGTTTTTGCAGGTAAATACCTTTGTCCTAAGTGGCAAAGGTAGATCTCAGATACACCTCAAGCAATTCCAAAAAACCACTAACAGATAGTCCACAACTGTTTTGAAATGAAACGGCACCTAACTTGTCAATAGCCTGCTCAACACACGATATTAGTGCATCTTGTGGTAAAGAGTAGAAAAGGTCTTTTATATCTATAGAAAAGGCAGACACATTTGCATTCTTATGCTGCAGCAAGTATTCAGCAACCTGCGTAGAGTTCTTTACTAGGAATGAAGACTGGGTCTTCAATTATCTTGCAGGAAAAGAGCTAAACATTTTTGCCATGTTCCCTTCTCTGAAATAATAACACGAAGGGGACAGCTATCCTTATGAGTCTTTGCCGAAAAAAAAACATATCTAAACATGTTTTTTTCATTTCCTGGATTTGCTTTAGAAGTGAAAGGATACCTAAGCGTTTGCACAGTTTCATTGCTACTGCCTTAGCTTTTTTAGGGCGCACTTGGTCCACCCTATTGAAATTGCAGTTGGTAGCTTCGGCTGCTTTCGCTCGGAACACGTCATTTGGAAAAACAGCGAAACCACCGTCTTTATCAGACGAGAGAACACAAAGGTGGTTATTGCACAAAAATTCAGACGCTGCTCTCAACGGCACTGAGCAACCAGACCTCACTGAGCGTTCAAGAACTTCCACTCCTTGGGCAATGCAGCTGTTCCTATTATCTTCCGGTGCGAGTCTTGCTACTTGTCGGACCATTGCCCGGAGCTCCGGCGCGTTTTTCCTAGGTTCAACTAGGTTCCTAGGTTCAAATTCCGGCGGACATACTTCGCACCCTCCAGCTCGGACCAAAGTGTGCCGTTCGCGCGACCTCGTGCTCAGCAGCTCAACACCATAGGCACTGAGCAACCACGGCGGGTGGCGGCGGGCGCTGCTGATCAGATTTCGACGATCGCCGACTGTGTTCGCCGCTATCGTTGTGCTTCGAGTGTAACTGCATTAGTAAGCCGGTGAAAGCGGTCACCGGTGAAAGATAAACATGTACACGTGAAAATATCTACAAACAAGGTTGAATCAAGTTTGAGGCTCAAATTCCGGCTTGATGCCCTAGATAAGCTACCAAATGAAACCAGCACGGCCTCAACATAAAATATCACCCGTGTTTTCAGACACGCCACCTTTGACATGCAGATCAGAAATTTCTTTATTCAGAGTGTGAAGTAATATCGTTCGTGAGACTACAACACAGCCGCCCAGGTTCATTCCAAATTGGCTGTCAGAGCTCATGCTTATCGAGAAGACGATAGAAATGTGCACCACGGAACTTAATCAAAGCATAACGCTAGTCTGCGTCAAAGTCAAGGCACTAGGTTTCAAAAAGCGTATGGAGACCATCAGACCCGCTTTTAAGGAGGAGCTGGACAAGATGCTCTCTGCGTCGCAGCTTCAGCTGCTTAATCTCTGAAAATGTTCGAGATCTCTAGCAGTTTTTAAGATGAAAATACAGGGCTGTAACTGATGGCAGCCAAGTATATTGACCACCGCGATAGAGAAGCAGCAACATGGCGCTGTACCGACAGAGACACGACCAAGAACCGATGATGCTGGAAATCCGTCGGGCGACGTGACATAGCTGAAACAAACCAATGAACCCCAGCTGCGATCCAACATTCAGAGCCAATTTTAACGGTAAACAAAGAAACAATAGACCTGATCTGTTCATCGACATCCAGAAAGTTTCCGAAGGGGTATTGACATTTAGAAACCTAGAATCAAATACTCTCTCACCAGCAGACTATTCGCCGCTAGGGTAAAGAAAGTATTTATTGCATGAGATAAACTGAAATAAGGACCCGCCGCGGTGGCTCGGTTAGCTAAGGCATTGCGCTGCTGAGCACGAGGTCGCGGGATCGAATTCCGGCCACGGCAGCCGCACTTCGATGGAGGCGAAATGGAAAAACGCCCGTGTTCTTGCGTTGTCGTGCACGCTAAATAATCCAAAGGGCTCAAAATTAATCCGGAGCCCTCCACTACGGCGTGCCTCATAATCAGAACTGGTTTTGGCACGTAAAACTCCAGAAAGAAGAAGAAAACTGAAATCAGAATTGCTAGAGGTGCAGCTAGAATATTCAGCGAAAGCTTTACGGTTTCTCACCACACTTACAGTGCAATACTCGTAATCCTGCAGCACTGCTCGTACGATGCTATCCCGGATATAGAATGCCCGAGCAAACACAGTTATAGACCTGCAATAAATGTCAATAACATATCCACAGACCGAACCGCATTGATACGGACGTTCATTAAAACGTTCGGAACGCAGTCATGTCAACGAAGACGACGATGAAGAAAGGACTCACGTGAAAGCTGTTAGCTGGACTGTTCAGCGTTGGAATTCGCTTTGTAATTACATCGTGTAGAGTCTTCTGAGTAATCAGTGCTTCATTCGAGTAACAATGTTATTGCAGAGTGTACCCTGCCACCACGTCTTCAATGCTCTCCAAGTTGAAACCAGCATGCGGTCACCTTCTTTAACATTGACTTCTGTCGGAGACTAAGAAGTTGCAGCCATTGACGACATTGTCGACGGCGATAAGCTTGTGTTGCTTTACGGGGATAACGGCGTATGAAGTGGAATAGTGAAGTTTCATTAATGGAAAGTAATGGTGAAGGGAATATGAAAACTAGAACAAAAGCATGACCACATCATGTTTACAATAAGCTATCGATGGTAGTAATCCACTTACACTGATGTATTTCTAGCTCGATGGACCTTGTTCCGGAACTTACTTTTGACACTAACACAGCCATTTCGAGGCGTAAGACCAACAAATCTGAAGTCTTCTTTAACGGTACAGACATTACCTTTCGTTGCAAATAGGGCAAAGGCGAATCACCATGCATCACGTAATAGTCAAAGAATGTGCTAAGTTACTCCGTAAAATCCCACACCTAGTTCTGCCACGGAAACTCGAGGCCGTTCAGAAAGAAGTATATGAAATACTACGACAACTATGAATGTATCATGCAAGGGACGACAGGCATCGCCTGAAGTCTTAGTACATGACAAAGAAGCACGCCAATTTGTGCATTTTCGCCTGAAAAGTGTTGCTGAAACAAAGTATTGTACAAGGACACCTAGTCTTCTCGCAGACATACAGTATGCTGGATAAGCTGTAGTAGAGCACTGCACGGGCCGATTTTTTCAACCCCGGCCCGGCCCGGGCTCGTTTTTACGCTGGCCTGCCCACCCGAGCCCGACCAAAAGTTTTATGGCGAGAGCCGGGCCCGGCCAGGGCCCGGAAATAACCTACGTTACACGCCCGGCCCGGCCCACCACCCCTTTGCCTTAGGCCCGAGCCCGGCCCAAGCCCGGCCCGAACCCGGCCCGAGACCGAAAAAAAAACATGTTTTTCAGAGTCGAGACGCGCGAGGATACCTCGACACACGTTACATGCACACCACCAGAAAGTCCGAGCCCGGCCCGGGCCCGGGTCACAAAGCACATGCCGCGCCCGAGCCCGGCCCCAGCCCGTGAAATAACTGCGTGACCCGGCCCGGCCCGTGGGCCCGTCCGGGCCCGGGCTTTCAGGTAAGCCCGTGCCCGTGCAGTGCTCTAAGCTGTAGTACTTTCGCAACAGGACTTAGGACTGTGGTCCGACAGCTTAAAGCCGACTTAAGGAATTGAGAGTTAGGCCCCTCAAAGATAATCAACGAAGATCCCCTCGATCATGCCAAGCACCTCGACGAGTTCAACGTAATGCCAATTTGTGCTTGATACCCATTGAGAAACACTAGGTCAGGCAATGAAGTGACCCTGCCCTAACCTGCAGGCATAAAAGTGCAACTTCGTCTACGCCAGCCGGTCTAAGAACTGGCTAACCTCACTGTCTTTCCACCTATTCCTCCTCCTCCTTCGTTTACGAGGAGCTCCTGTTTGTGAGCCCCATAACGAACAAATTGTCCTGGCAGTCCAAGACAGGTGCCATCGCTCAATTCCCGCCACAGCAAACAATAAAACCACGTGCAGCTGCCGACGCTTTGTAAAATACATTTTGCGCACCGCTGAGCCTCTGACTCACCCTATGAAATCAGACATTGAATTCACGAAGGAAGTCATTACAGTAGTTGCATATAACTGTTTACAGTCCTAAGAATAATCAGGCTCTTTGATGAACAAGCTGCTACTGAAATCTATACCAGGCAAATACCAAGGCATTGGTGTCGGGATAGGCTAGAATTAACAAGGCTTTGATGGTCTCGCCGCCTGCACTAGTACGCCACTGCCAAAAGGGATAGTCAATTATACTACGAGAAAACCGGATCTCATTTGTCTTGTCAAGGGGGCAGGAGGGGGAGAGTTTCAAGGCAACTTTTCGGCAAGGTGGTGAAAGTGGTAAGCGGCCACTGTGCCTGATATAGACAGGTAAACTTGAAGTGTGGTTCACGTCGCCTAACCATGCGACCCCTGATATTTTAGAAATTTGATGTCGTAGTGAACAACAAGTATAGGCGGAAGCACTAGGATACCGACTGCGTCACCCATTCCCCTGGACAAAATTAAGGACAAAACCTTCCTGGCAATGTTAAGCGCGCTGGCGACTTCGCCGAAGACGAGCGAGCAGGCACGGAACTAAAAAGCCTCGTGATCTACATGGAGAACAACATAAGGTCTGCTCCTTGGGTGTTTAAGCGTGAATTATCTTCGTTTTTCTTGCACAATGCGTTATTGTAACAAGCTTACGGGTAACCGTCCACTCAATTCTTATTGCACCCTCAAATGCTGTCAAAGGTCTTGCATGCCCTCAATCACAATCCAATGAGAGGGCATATAGCGTTTCCGTCAGACTCGCAACGATGCAACACAAATATTACGGACCCCGATTAGGTGAATCAGTAACAACCTAATGAGGGCTAGTTGGTTCATAATTAGAGCAAAAGGTATAAAATAACAGTGCACAACGAACAAGGACGACAAAGGAACGACAACGGTCAAAGTCCTGTGGAACGACAAAGGAAAAGGGTCCTGTGGTTTTCGTTCCTTTGTCATCCTTGTTCCTTTCACGCTGTTACTTTATCCCTTTTGCTCTGATTAGCTGCTGACGCCGCCTACTCTGTCAAAACCAGCCGAGGCTGTCAACGGCGCATGACACCCTATACGACGCCCGCAACACTGCTAAAGCCAACCTTACCTTCTTCGCGACTAGTTCAGCCAGTCGAGGTGAACTCATGAGGACACCTTCCTGGCAACACCCGAGAAGTGGATTTGCTTGACTATAAACTATCTTACCAGCAACGCCTGATCAAAAACACATCCCATTTAAACAACGATGCGAATGTGGCGAGGTTCCTTGTCGCAAACATTTTACGACGATGGCGGGTCAGAAATCCTTATTGCCAAAACAATATTGGCTTTTACGGGTGATCTTATACAAGCGATAAAAGGAAAAAAATTGTCATCCATCGAATTGTAATTTGAACGTACAAAATAAAAAGCCATACGAGTTTGTGAGAAAAAAAAATACTTCACAGAAGAAAAATTTGTCCTAATTCAGGACCGGTGCCCCATGAGGACGTCGTGCGCTGAGAGATGGGGCGCTGCGCAAAGAAACGAGGGTAAACATGAACTTAGTGTACAGCACCGAATAACGAGGAATTACAAAAAAAAAGAACAGACAGGACGAACGCACGTGCAGCTTGTTCTTTTCATCTGTCTTCGTTCTTCAGCGCTGTAAGGTTAGTTGATCAATTCTGACAAACTAGGGCACGCTTCCGTGCTTTCAAGCGAGGATAACTCAGTTGCAAAAAGATATAGTTCGTAGAGTGCGTGCTACGAGGAGCGCAATGTTTAATATGTCCATTTTTCTTGCCAGGCACAATGAAAATAAAGACGTTATTCAGCACAGAGGCCATGCAGAAAATCGGCGCCAAATTATGGGATAAAAGGTACCCACGTTGCAAGCAGTTTGAGCCTTGGACTGAGCACTACGTGCGATGTATGATTCAAGAGACGGCCTTTCCTGGTCAGCACGTCTGCTGCACATGCGCAATGGGAAAGGAAGTGAAATCTGTTCTTGACGAGAGAATGAGGTGAAGTGAAAGTGACTTTTTTCTCTCCGCGATTTTTCATTTGCTAACCAATGCATTAGAAGCGTGCGGTAAATTACGATTTTCTTCGTTCCGTGCGCGGGCATTCGTTTCTGCTCAATTGGAAAATTGCGCCAGTTACATTGCACGCCGCTAGGTGCAGAGTTTTTTGTAGTATTCCAGATAAGCAAAAATAAATAATAACCACGATATGATTATGAGACACGCCGTAGTGGGGACTCCGGAAATTTGGACCACCTGGGGTTCTTTAACGTGCACCTAAATCTAATTACACGGGTGTTCTCGCATTTCGTCCCCATCTAAATGCAGCCGCCGTGGCCGGGATTCGATCCCGCGACCTCGTGCTCAGCAGCCCAGCACCATAGCCACAGAGCAACCACGGCAGGTAATCCAGATAAGCAGTACGTCAGCTAAAATATAGACTGATGTATTTCGGCGGCCGCCACACATCAGCTTAGAAGTTTCATTGTAGCACCATCAACAACGCTAGCAACTTTCACGAATAACAAAATTATTATAATGTCAGTATAAATGTGGGCATGTAGGTTTTCTGGCTTCTCCTATTAAGACAAAAGCCGTGAAAACGATGATTATATCTTACAGATAGAGCGACACGCACTAAACTTCACTTCCTAAAATATTATGGAGTGATAAACAGGGGCACATTTATGCAAACAGCAATATTACAGCGCCACGCAAGACAAGGACAATCATTAAAGGAGGCGAGCGTTGCATGAGAATTTATCTCATTATCCTGTAAAGAAATGCGGCATCTGGATGCGATTGCACATGAAAGTGCTCATACAGGACTTTTAGATGCGAAGCAGCTTATGGTCGGGGCTATGTCACTCCATCCCTTCATCCCTCCATCCATCCACCGTGCGGCGTCCACACCCCTACTGCGCATGCGCATCCTCCTCCCCCTCCTCTCCTTGTCTCATATCTTCATCTCCTCTCCTCTCGGCATTCCTCCTCTCCTCTCCGACGCTCCTCTCCTTTCGGATTGCGCAACGAATGGCAACACCTGCGGCTCCGCGCGCGATAATGCGCATTAAGCAGCTTAGGTTAGAGGCGCGACGGTGGCACGCCAGAGGCACCGGCAACAGTCATCAACGCCGCGCGCGTTCGGTGCGAACGCGGGCAAAACGCCGACGGCGTCGACAACAGTTCTGCGCGTTGCTGGTGCTATTGCATGTCCAAGTTTATACAGCTGATAAAACTACCCTGAGTCGGCCCCATGGCTGCTTCGCATACTACTCAGGGTTCCCCTACGGGAAGATGGTGTAATTCTTTTTTTTATATCTATGCTCGTTTCTACTCAATCAATGGCTTGCTAGTGGAGCTTTCTTTGTGTCGATCAATCTGTGGGTAGTCGTAATCATTTCTGTCCCTTTCGCGTGGTTACTAAGCTTCTAGCCAGCGTGAGATATGCCAGCGTGGGACCGGTATTTGTGGTATTAGCTAGACACTTTGTATTCGGTGGTGCTAGCTGCGTTTAAAATTAGTAGCTAAGACCTATTAGGAACATCGGCTATATATCTTGCTTAGGTAATAATTTTACTAACTACCATTGCCAACTGCAATTGGGCCAAGGTAGAAAATTGTTTTTTAAGATTTCCTAGAGCACGCAGTGAATATATATTAGTGCTGACTCAACTGGTAAGGCTATCCGAATAACTAGCGTCCCGATTCTTCTATCTTTTTGAAGCAATGGCCACTGCCCCAACATTTTGCTCTAACTGTAGGAAGCGCTGTACAGCGCTGCGCCTCGGATACCACGAGCTTTCTGCGAAGCAATAGGGCTATTGCGCTTTCTTTATATTGGTGACTAACAAGATAACACGCGTTTCATGTGCGTCGTCCTGGCCCGCTGCACCCGAAGTCGTCATGGTGGGACTGGCTAACGGGCATCGTTCGTTGTCGCACGCAAGTCGTTTTAAACGAAACTTATTTGCCGCTTTCCGAAGTTGGCATGGTGTCTCGTAGAGTAAAGTGCGCCGATCCCTGAGACAGCATAACCAACGGCCTGTTTTAACAGCCGTGAACACTATGCCTTCTCGCAAAGCATTTAATGCAGTAAGTGAAGAGGACAGACACTGGTTGCAGCGCTATCAAAGGGAATCGGTGCGCTTTTTAAATTATTCTATTGCACTATACAGCCATTCACGTCATTGTGTCTTTGCATGAAGAACAGCAGTGACATTGGTGTGGAAAAGCTGAAACACTTGCATGATAATACTGGTTTCTACGTCACACACATATACAGAGTTCATTTAACATGATCCAAAATGACTCTTACTAACGTCTCGACTGGGATTCGCTATCGATCTCGTCTTTGAAAGTGTTGTAGGCGAGTTACACTTCAAGGGCTACGTTACCTACTTTGCTTCACATACAGCCCTATTTGCAATTCTTCTTGCAACCGCGAGACCAACAGTGACAAGGCATTCAGTGTGGAGCAAAAGGCTTTGACCGGTGTGGATATCGTGAAATGTTGGGCAGTGACCATGATTAAAAGAATAAAAAATCCGCTTCATTCTTACGTATTAGTTCAACACAAGGAACGGTTTTCTGCGCTCGATATCAACAGAACATCTAGAAAACCGAAACAGGGCCATCTACATGGCATCAACACAATTAGTATTAACAAAACCTTATACATCAATGAATATTAGCGGTCATCGATTCCCACATTGCATGGAATCGGTATAATTCCTGCTGCCCTGCATGCCCGTACATCATCGTGTTCATTTCCGGACAGTGGAGCGCTGTTGGCTAGCGCAGAAGTTAAAGCAAGCGAGCAATAATAATGAATAAAACATATGTTTCATGTCTACCGAGAAGGTTAATAACGGCCCCCTGCTTTCTCCTGCTCAGAGCAGTATTCATTTACATTCACAATATGTAGCACTGCCTGTAGAAGGTGTCGGGGAAGTGTGGTGTTGCGGTCGTTTTGTCTGCGCCACAAGAACTATTGAGAATGTACCACATGTTAAATGAAAGTCAACATACTGATGCTTGTTCGAAAAAAGAAAACGGCAAAGCTTGCACTAGGCCACGCAAAGCTTGAAACACAGCGAAGCTGGACGATCGATTGCGTCATAACCTAAGAGATACCTTGCATAATGAAGCTCAACTAAGGAATAGCCAAGGCCGAACCTAGCTGCTACCAAGTTCAACCTAGATAACACCAAGTCCCCCCAGCCTCGTCATAGGCAAGTTCAACCTAGCTACTACCAGGAGACGCAATCGATCGGCCAGCTTCGTTGTGACTCGAGCTTTGCGCGGCCTAGTGCAAGCGTTCCGTCCCCATTACGACGACAGAAGAGAAGTGAAATTGCGCACTGGAATGATTAGCGGCCACGCAACCAGCTGTGGAAGAAGACGACGACGACGAACGCAGGAGCAGTGGCACGAGCGCGTGCCGAGCACGAGTACGAGCGCTAACAGAGGGGCGCCAACAAGCGAGCTGCGGAAGACGACGACACTCGAGCCAATGCTGATGATGATAATTTTGTATAACGCACACTTTTTACGGCTGGCTTAAACAGCTTCCCTGTTAAAAAATCTGGCTTAGCACAGCTAACCCTGGATATGCAAAGCGAAAGCTTGGTTAAGCCTGGTTAAGTCTTGGTTTCACTTGGTTAGCCTTTGATTTAGCTGTAATTATTGTACTTAGGTATACACTCATCGATATAAGCCAGGTATACATTATCAGCCGACAAGTCCAAGCGTTTTGCGAGCCGAACGGCTAGCTCTTCTTCAGTCTCCGACGCTAGCTTCGCGCGCTTGGCATTCCGGACCCTCTCCAGTGAAGCAGTTCGCCGGGCAAAAGACGCGTGTCAGACGCCGCTCGCGGCGTGGTCAGACGCCGGTAAGACGCCGCGTGGTGGTCAGACCATAGAGAAAGAAAGAAACGCTGCCAGCTGCTGCGGTTGCTAGGCAACGGGTCCGCTCACGGTGCTACCACCGGCCACGGCGAGAATGCAGCCTGTGTAGCGCTACAAAAGCATGCTACACGCTTTGTTGACATGTGGTGTAGTTTACATGATCCCCCTATCGGGCGGCAAGTGCTATTGACCGTTTTCGCGGCGCTCCCGTGGGCGCTGCCATGTTTGATCACGTGGTGACGCGTCCATTGCTTGCCTCATCTGCCTGCGTTGCGTACGCGTTTACAATGTAAGGGCGTGACGCCGGTGCGGTGCAGCAAACCTCAGTTTCGACGCATATCGTAGACGGTGACTATGTGCACCACACGAAGCTTTGGCCACAGCTTTAGAGGACATGTAAGTGCTTTCAGAGCTCATTACACCTTGTCCAAATGGCGCGAGCAGCGTATACGGTGCTTGTACTAAAAGCGGGTCTATATGTGTATTCCAAGCTGTCCAAACCTTCCGCTTATGAATTAAATCGGGATTAGTGTGCTCTTCGTTCCTTATTTGGCAAACATTTTGAAGCAGCGCCGCTTATTATGTTTCTGACTCTGTAAAGTTCCTCGGTTAATCTTCGGTGCGGCCATTATCTTATTGTTTATTTTCAGCCTAATTGCTCTTCGGGTGTGCTCTGCTGCGATAGATTTGTTCTTGCTGCGCACAAAGCTTGGAATGTAAATATTCTGCACTTTGTGGTATAGTGTAGCAAAGACGTATTATCGCTAGCCTCTCGCTTACTCTGTGGACCGTCACGAAACGTTCAGCTCCCAACATTCCTGTCTTGTCGGTGTAGTAGCCGTCACTCATGTTTCGGCACATTGATTCAAGTGTGCGCCCATTCGCTTATTATTGATACGTTGGCGATAGGGTGGGCGTAAGTTTGCGTGCGAGTAGGGCTGGATGTGTGTAGATAACGTGCGAGAAACTTACTATGCCAATAAGTGGCGCTACTTCCTTTTATAACGAGCGGTACTCGCTCTTAAGTGCCGACGTTCCGTAGAAGTCGTTCCTTTGGAGGTTAGCTATACAGCGCAGGTGGATGAATTATATTTCTTTATCCTTGAGGAAAGCCGTGCATCGCGAAGGGCGGCAACACAGGCAGTCCTAATGTAGCAGCGGCGACACAGGTTGATTCCATTCATTAATATGCGAATCACTATTTTTGCGGCTAACTACCGCACACGTCTTCCCGTTATCGTTAGACATTTTGCAGCACGAATTGGGCGCCGTGTATTAGCGAACACCCAGTTGCATTTCCGACAGCTGATCGCACAGTAGCAGGGCAGAAGTAGTAATGTTTTCGTATTCGTGCGCATTCGCTGAGGCAACGTATGGCGCGCCGCCGAAAGTGCCATCTCGTTCCTCTAGAGCAAACTGCTCCGCGAAAAGGGTCAATATTGGCCAAACGGGTCGTGTTTAAACGTCGTTTGAGGGAACATAGGGCAGCTGTCAGTGCCTTAGCGGATAGTGACCGTCTAGCTGATCATGCTGTAGGTTCTCGTGCGCCGTGCAGTATCCAAACACTCGTGTGCTTAAGCGGCTCCAGAGGCAGGTTGATAAAGAGATATTGGAAGCGTTTCGTATAAAAAAAGAACAAAAGAAAAACAATTAATCGGGTGATAGGTGTGTAAGCATCCTGCCCGGGGCGCTATCCACGTGCTCGTATCAGGAAAACAACCTGTCCATCGATTTGTTTCGACTGCACGTGTGTTAGAATAGGTAAAAGGAAATATGAATGTTTCTTCCTTGCGCCAAAGTACTGCGTATACCATGAATCCTTTCTTTTTAGTAATATTTCAGTTGAAGTCTAGCGTTTTATCCTGTCTGCTTCTTGCTGTCGTCAGATGTCGTTTTCGCGCTAGTTAATGATGTCCCAAGTCTGTAACAAGCACCAACTAGCCCAACTGCCTTCTCGTGACGTGGCCGCCGCGCAATGACATTAGTTTGACGCGCCAGAAATATTTCAAGATAGGCAAATTGACTCTCTTGTGTCCGTTTTCCCATTTTCTATAGTGTTAAATGTAAGCTGAGCCCATTGTGTTAAAACCAATAAATTCCTCAAGTGGACTGCTGTCCATCTACCGCTGTTCCAATAGCCACCATTTCATCTAAAATGTTTTAATGGCAGGAACTTGTAGGAACTCATAGTATGGAATGGCAGGCAATAATATGCGGTGACAGTCCTTGGCGACGTCCTTGTGTCGGAGTTATTTATGCTAGCCTTTCCGTAATACGTCAAGGTAAGCGTGCCATATATTACATGCCAAGCTGACCTCGACATGGCTAGCCATGTGATACCTAGTCAACTCCCATGTATTAAAAAATTAGTACGTGGCCAATACCTTGGCAATCGCAAGGTATCAGCCACGTATTTCGGCTAGGCTAAGCACTACCAAGTGATCCCCAGCATTTTCCGGAATTTATTGATTATTGAACGATTATCCATTAGCTATTGATTGACTATCGATTGGATATCGATTACTGGCTAAGCATAAGTAGTCCCAACCATGCTTAGCGAGACTTAGCCAGGCTCAGCTTTGCTAATTCACAGGGTTATGTGCCACTGCACTTGGACCCTTTCTGCACAACCGCCAGGATCTTCCCACATTTTCTGCTCGCATTTTAGGGACTAACGATGGGCCTAAACAGCTCCGCTGTTAAAATGAGGAACGACCTCATCCTTGACTTGGGTGTGTGCTAGCGGCACTCGCACATCGATGTTGATGTACTCTGGTGCAGGGCGGGAAACGGAACTCGGAGCGAGCGCACCTTACGCGCCCCTCCGCTGCTGACGTGAGAGCATGTAACGAATGCCAGTGAGCAGCTGGCGCGCGCGAGAGCGACTGAGCAGCTGCTCGTCGGGAGAGAAGCGAGAGAGGAGGAAGTGACGTCAACCCCCCGCTGTGTCAGGCAAGCGTTAACTCAGTGTCAGATGGTGTGTAGCTGTAATTGGCTTGTTTTTATTTTAATTAGCAATGAGCGGTTATCCATGGTTTAAGTGTGACGTCACTGATGACGTCCCTTTGGTGTTGGAGTTTCACGGGTACCTTTACTGATGCGGTGGGTATCTGAAGTGTACGTTTGTGTGCTTTGGTGTATACGGCAATTAGACCTTCCTTAATTGTTTCTTATAATTCCTGACACTTAATTAGTTATTTACTGTACTAAACCTGTGCTCTGACGTCATATCTATCATCATCCACAAGTAGAACCATCGATATCTACCTGTTTTTATTTTTTGTGTTTTTTTTCGTTCCACCTCTGTGATAAACCGGAAGTCGGTCCCTGACTGGAAGTTGCTATGCAAGAAACAAGAGTGTGACTCGGTCGGTGCTCGTGCCACCAAAAAGAAGTCGCAGTTTCGCCCGAAAGGCGAAGCATCGATTGCGATAGGAAATTAGTAGACAGCTATACGAAGTAAGGATAGTAGTTTTATCGGCAGTATAAACTGTAAATATTCGCTTACTAACTAAATAAGCAAGCATAGTGTCACGCGCGCACAGGAAAACATGAACAGATCTCGCTCGATGACCGCGGAAACTCGTGAAAACGCTGAAGTGAGAAAGCGCGCCAGCGGCAGCGAGCAAATTGAGCTTCGCGCTTGCTCTCGCTTCGCGAACTAAACGTCAAAAGCACAGCGCATACGAAGCTATCAGCACCCGGCTTATGCAATGTGTACCTATCGCAGATCGCTTCGAAGAGAGGCCCCCGCGGGCGCACACTTCGGCCACATCGCAGATCGCATTCCATCTAAGCTCTCGCGCGGCAGCTTAGTGGGCAGTAGCTGCAAGAGCAGAACGCACGGCCCCGAACGAACGATCGCCGTTGGACTTTATACGGAACCTGACGGTGATGACGACAGCAAAAATGCGCTTGGAGTGTCTAGATAATTGCTATCGCAATAAAACGAATTAGGACCGTATTTGTGAGAACATTTCTCTTGGCGGGAGAGGGGGTTCTTATCGTTTGTACTTGGGAGCAGCGCGTAATGAAACATAAGTTTGTACTGCAGCAGAACTGATAGTTGGGCGAGTTGTTACTTATAGTGAAATTTGTAGGCGCGCACAATAGGCAAGGACACATTGAAGGTGGACACACGAGTGCTTGCTCACAACTGTTTATTTCTGGAAAGAGACAGAACAGGTATGCACCGGCTATCTGCACTGAGCATGTGCAAAACGAGTCATCAGTTTATACGCAAACATATTACAAACGTTCAAGCAGTATTCAGGAACGCAAATTCTTTGTCAGTGATTGCAACCGATGGTTTACTGATGAATTTTTAAGCACCCCTTTTAATTTGAAACGTTTCTGTTATTTCACGTGTCTGTTTTTGTCGGAAAAAATAGTGAGCAGCTTGCACAAGTGGTGCGAGGCAGGAGTAAACAGCGGAGCTGGTGATCGACCTAGCTTCTTCAGGGTTTTACTAGGCTTGGCTCAGTTTAGATAGGAAATGCTAAGTGCTGCTGGCACTGTATTCCAAGTCGGCTCGCCGCCGACGCGCAGATTCTCGCTTGGCCGCGCGACGCGCTTCATGATGAGCGACTTCTTCTTCGGGTGTCCGGAGCCTGTTTGGTCGTCCCACGTCAAGGCTACATGTACACGCCACAAAGTCAACGATAGTTCTGCAGCCGTCGCAGCGGCTCCGCGGCGGCTGCAGAACTCTCGTTGACTGTGTGCTCGGCAGGTGACTGTCACTGACACCGCGCGCGTTCGGCGCGAAAACGGGGAAACGCGGACGGCGCCGGGTGCAGCTTTGCCCATTGCCTCGTTGGTGCTCTGTCTCTCTCCCATTTTCTCTTTCTTTCTTCCGAGCATAGCGTGCACTGCGTGCATGCTTCCCTTCCGTCTCCTTAACGTCCCATGTCAAGACAACATGTGCACGGCACGGAGAGGAGGCAAAGCACATGCCGCTCCACGAGGTGTTCGGTAGGCAACGCGCGGGGACGTCATCGCCAGGAGCAGTCTTTGTTCTTACTACGCGGCGCAACCAAGAGCTTAAACTGCTCCGCTGTTAATATCAGTGTCAAAAGATACCGGATCACAAAGATCTGTTTACGTAAAAACTGATTACTTGTTTTGCACATGCTCAGTGCAGATAGCCGGTGGATATATGTTCCATCTCTTTGCAAAAATAAACGGTGTTGAGTAAGCGCTCGTGTGTCCACCTTCAATGTGTCCTTGTCCATTGTACGCGCTACAAATTTCACTATGAATATGTTTGCACGTCTGAAGAAGCTCGCGAATACTCATAGATGCGTCGTGAAGGAGGCTGAAGGTCTACCTGAGATGTCTGCTCTTATAAGACAGTTGACACCTGTAGTTCCAGTTACTCTCTAGCACGTTATATGTGGAGACATGTTTCGCGTGGTCATCGGTGATTGTTCAATTGATGAAACAATGCAGTCTCTTGGGGAGGATAAGAAACTACTGGCATATTTGCAGTTTGGCAAACTGACAAAAACGTAGTCGCCCTTGATGCTTACGCTGCGTTAAGATTAAGATTAAGTATTACTCTTTCCAAAAGAAGGTGGCGTCTTGTGAAAAACGCTCATTACTGTCCGAGCCACAAATGCGACGCGTGCACAGTCAAAGTACTACAGCACTTCAGTGAGACCCCGAGTGATGCAATGCCAACGTAACTAAATGTTTCAATTACGGCTGCAAATTTTGTACGACGACTAAATGAAAAAATAATCAAATTTGCTCTATGAAACTTCTTCCTTGAGCATCTAGTTTGCGGCTGTGATGGCATTCAGAATATTCAAAGCGCTTTTGTTATCGGGGGCAAATCATAGATTTTGGATTAAAACCAATTGTGTATTAAGCAAAGAGGAATAAAATGGTAAACAGGAATCTTTCTCCAACAACAAATGTCTATCTTTAGCATATCTGACAGACACGCGGAAACACTGGAACTCCGTTTACGTGACGTCGGCTCGGTGCCTTCTATATTATTTCGCGTGGGATTCGCGAATTGGCGCCACTACGCGATCTAAAAGGCGCATTTATTTCCGAACAGAGTGTACCAAATTCTGCGCGTTCAACGTGCCATCTTTTATTTGTTTCCAAGAACGCATCGGCTTCAATTGCCAAGCCAGAGAAAGGAATCCTGTTGGCACTGTACTTCTCTACATCACGGCCACTATGAAATTGTGACATTTGTATTCATTTTGAGCCACCCCGATCCTAGAGAACCGAAACTGAGCGCCATGCATCACTGAGGCCTGTCATCTCGGGCAGAAAAATCCAATGATACGTAGCTGATTTATACCTAAGCAACACGAAATAATATATAGTAAATGGCCAAACTTAATGAAAATATTTTGAAAATGGCAGCGAACAGATTAATCGCTTTTTGATTCATATACAGAGACCTCTTCAAGGAGCCTAAGTGCAAATCACACGGTTTTATCCAACGTGTTTTATATTGTGCTAATATGGGTGGAACGAATTGCTGTCAGTTTTACGTTTCTCAGCATTTTATGCACTTGTACATTACGCAAAGGCATGGCAATTCACTTTCTGTCATGTGTCTGAAAAATATCGACGTACGTTCGCGTTTGTTATTTGCTAATTATTTTTTACTAGGCATCGGATGGCTTCATGTATTCTCCAGATGAGTAATTAAAAAGCACACGTTTGAGAATTACGCGTGGTATCATTCTCTTTTTTTCTATTTTTTTTTTTTTTTTTTTGTGGTGAGAAACATCTTTGCCTCATTACCGCGTGCTTGACGCGCGTGACAAAGTGGCGAGGTACTATTACGTTTACCGATGGGAGGGACGCTTAACTTGAACAGCGTCTTTTTTTGTTGCATAGGGTAAGAGGTGGAGTAAAAGGTGTACGAGTTGTTGATGCATCGGCGATGCCCAAGATTACCGCAGGAAATACCAACGCAGCCGTCATGATGATGGCCGCCAAGGGAGCAGCAATGATCTTGGAAGACGCTGAAAGGGAGAGCAAAGTGAAGGCATAAGATCTGGGTCATGCATCGCGGTCATTTCTTTTTTGTGTAAAAAATCACAGACTGGACAATAAATAAAATTCATTCACATATTTTATTGACTTCTACTTTACGTACATATACAGTGGTAATGTACATGCTGTAACTGACACTTGCTGTAACTGACACTTGCGAGTCGTTGACAAGTTGGGATAAATATATTTCTTGAAGAAAAGGTTTTGCGCTTGTGTAGTTGAAACCCTGCTCAAATCCGGCGCTTAATATAGCTCCAATCCTGCTCAAAGTCTGCGCTTGTGTAGTTCAAAGGGAGCGCTAATGCAGCTCCACTAACGTGAAAGCTGGGGAAGTGCGAAGCACTTATGCGCCACTGTCTGCCTTATGTTACTCACCGTTGGTTTGAACTAAACAAGTGCAGGATTTGAGCAGGATTGGAGCTACATTAAGCGATGGATTCAAATTATCCACTTGTGTAGTTCAAGTCCAGTGCTAATGCAGCTCCAATAACGTGGGACCTATACATAAGTGCGAAGCAGTGTTGCGCCGGTGTTTCCCTTATGCCTTTCTGACATTTTCTAGTCCTAGCGCGCTTTCTTTCTTTCTTTCTTTCTTTTTCTATTTCTTGTCGCTGGCTCATACCCGTATATCCAATGCGGGTATGCGCCGCACGTGATTTTATTATATTTAATTGGGACAGTAAAAGAGAGGGTCTCTCCTCTTTCTAAGATGATGCGTGGTTCTCACCCCCACCTCGGCGTCCGGCACGCACCGTCAGAGACGGTCTGCACAGGTGGCTCAATGGGTGAGATCGGCTCGAAGGACGCAGACGCTGATGTATCAACAACGAAAACTTGTATTTATAACGATTCTACAAAGCTTGGTTGCAATGATACATTGGTTACAGAGAGTTATACAGGTTTGGACTACATAGGGCAACCCTATCTCGGCCGAGCCGATGGTGCTTAGCACCCAAAATCAGGTCCACAACCACTCTGCTTGATCGGAGCACTGCAGCCTCATTTTCTAGGCCCAACGCTCCGCCCCGAAATGTTTGTTGACAAATCGCTGTTGGTGTGTTTTGTGACTGGACAATCAGTTCACCAATCCTTGGGTTTGTTAGAATTTCCATGCGTGATTGGCTGGTCCGTCAACCAACCATTTTAGAACACTTTTTTAGCACAGTTCACAGTGTAGAATCCTCACCCAAAGTATACAATATACAGCAACAAAGGGGAGAGGGTCACGCTGCCCACATTTGTCTAAAGTTCCAAGAAACTGCATGCCAGCGCAGCTGGTGCAACTAAGTACCAACAAGCAAAACACATGTACAAAACCTGGACGCGAGGAAGCACAGGAATCATGGCGCCAGTCCTCGAACACGTGCGCGAAGCGACCGGATTCCCAGTGGTCGAGGGCCATGTGGCGTCATAAACAACCACTTGTTTTCGAGTAAGCCTGTCAGTAAAGTGCGCGGGATAACTGTTTTCCAGCCAAACGCCGACCCCGTGTCTCGACCTCAAGACGAAGTAAACATCTTCTCGGCGCCTACGGTCCGAGACAAAACCGATAGGCTCTCATGCGGCTCAGAAACCACACGCCGGTGCGCGCGGCAGCGCGGCCATAAAAAGTAATGGCGGCCGCGCATCCGGTCGGCGTCGCGCGATTCAAACTGTCCGTGTCGAGACCCGAACCGCGCCTATTCCAAGGCTACGGCGCCAGAACACCGGTGGGGAAGTCGGACACGAGACGGGGTTGTTTGTCGCCCTTTAGGGGAGGCCGCCCGTTTAACTAATCGGTGCAACCTCAAGTTGTGAATCTGTTCACACCCACGCGTTTGCCGCGCGCGAGGAGCACGCCTGCGGCGGTTCCGAGAAAGCGCACCGCGAAAAGGGGGTTCGAGGCCCCTCGTCACTGTCAAGCGCGACCGCTAATGTGGCGCCGGTGGTCTTCTCCGCTCCCCAAGCTCTGCGGAAGTTAGGAGTCAAACATGCGTGGTTCTTCCACTTGCGTGCAAGATAACGCTCTGTGTCAGCCTTCGATGCCCATTACTCAAGTGGCGTCGGTTATGCAACGAGCCCGTCGAGACGAAAGCCCACTGTCCAGATGGCACACGCTGCGCTTTTCAATTTGTTTTACCGCTGTTCGTGGTGGTCGGCCTACACCCCCCACCCAAGATGAGACAACCACTTGTTCACAGTGTTGTCGACACACACACACACACACACACAAGAAAAAGAACATTGACACATCGGCAGTCCTGCCCGAAAGAATATCAGCAATAACTTCGCGAGACAGGTTATGCCACACTTAATAAGCGCGCATCCAAAACAAAAGTACACATAGCGCATGGTACACATAGAACCGAAATAACAAGCAGAATAATCCGAGACTCTGCCCTACAGTCACATAGACACGGAAAGTTATTTCGCCTTTAGTCTTGTCAGTTCGATCAAATTCACACAATAGCCACTTCACGGGTGGTGATTCCTGTCATATCTCATGCCACTACATTCGTTCCCTCGCCTCCACTGTCCGTCACTGCGAGTATCCTGTCTTCTGCATTCTGCCCCCAGCAATGGTCCGTGAGGCACGATAGTGCGTCCGGTGTTAGCGTGTGCTATCCCTTCTCTGTGTCGCACCTCTACACCCTAACACACCGCATGCACACGCACAAACAACTGCCGATCGATGCATTAGACCACGCATCACGAACTTCAATGCAACAAGACCTCCGTGACACTCATGGGACACAAAATAATATCGTGTTATTCAAAACACATTGCAAATGAACCATAGTAAGGGCTTGCGCTACCACAACAAAGCACAGAACCTCGGCAAACATTCCAGATGCCAATAAACTAATTCTTAATGCGCACATCATATCATGCACCACATGAATACACAGGCAAGTGAACAACGCTAAAGCTAGACACAACAAGAAAAAAAATGAGCGCGCACTGTAAACACCATTAATGTCCCCGTGTCCATTGTTCTGCACTTTCCACACAATGAAGTTGTCCCTGCCTCACCACTCGCCCCTGATCGCGGTCGAGCCGTAACATGCCCAAGCTGGCACTCTAGTTCTGGCTAGACTATAATCAAATTGACCTGGTGAAATCTGGCGAGACTCCATGCAGTCCCTTTTGCTGGCTTGCTTACAATATTGCGGGACGCAGCCAGCTCTGCACCAGTTAATTGCCCCCGGGGTCAAATGCATGCAAGGACAAAGCAAATGATGTGGGGCCGCTAGCCGCACACATTAGCACACTTATTCCCCTCTGCGGACGAGCTCCCGGTGCGCAGTGAATTTCAGTGCTCAACCTAGCTATAAGCGCACAGCAGATACCTAGACCGCCAAAATAGGATTGTGATCTGCAACTCTCCCTAAACGCCAGTGTTGCCGTAGCAACCCGGGGAAACGACCCTCCACCAACTTTTGAAAGCATTCCGCCATGAGATCGCGGTTGTGGCCCATGCCACTGAAACGCACGGCTGGTGCTGGTGGTGCCTTCTTTACCACGGCGTGCCGACGGGCTCGAACATGACCTGATCACGGCGCTACACGCGTCAGCCTTTGTCGCGATCGCCGCACTCTCACTCTGCTGAATGATCACGTGCATCCCCTTATCGTACTGCCATTCCTCCGCTGAACACAAAAAGTGACCTTCGTCTGCCCCCTCCCACTGCATTGCGTGATCCAGGGCGGCAGGTTGGAAAGACAGCGCTACACCACCAGCCCCAGGTGGGAAACTGACTTCGTTATGCTGGTCGCGCGACTTATGTTCAAGGTCGGTCACGATGATGACCGGTGATGCACTTGTTGATATGGTTGTCATCAGTTCAGCACCTCGACAACCATCACGGACCGGATCAGCGCTTGGAACTACTTGCTGGCCTTGTGCATCCTGCACGTCTTTACCAGAAGCACTCTCACTCTGAGAGCTTTCATCAAGCCAAAACCCAGATTCCGACTCTACAAATCCTTCAACTGGTTGCGCTGAGCTGAGCGAACCTAGTGCCTCAACCTCTGACTCCACCACAACTGCGCCCTCAGGCTCTGTCTCGTACGCGCCGACCGACGCCGCGCGTTCTTCCTCAATCAATTGGCCCTCCTGCCACACCCTCGCTCGCTTTAACTTCAGATTCTCCAGCTTAAGTTCCAGCTGCTGGCGGTAGTCCTGAGCCATCTTCAGATTGTACTCCATTTCTCGCTCTGAAAGCTCGCGTGTCCACACACCGCTGTACCTCATCCATTCTGGCCACACGTAACTATGAAGCTTCCCTGCCCTGCCTAAAGACATTTCTTTTGGCTCGAATACGAAACAGGAGCGAGAGAAAATGAGACAAGGTCAACTCACCCCTCTGTAGACTCTAGCTTCATTTGCCCGGTACCGTTGCCGAGTCACTGCTTGCAGTCTGGCTCCACGATCGAAGGTTCTCGTCGCCCTTCCGCTCGGGTTCCTTCTCAACACCTTGACCGTTGTTGATAACCGGAGATGCTACCGATCTGCAACTGCAGTCTTCACTTGAGGCGGTGCCCTCCTTGATACATCCAGCTCATCTCGCTCAGTCCAACGAAGCCATCCTGTCGACTGCGCCAGTAAATAGAGAGAGGGTCTCTCCTCTTCCTAAGATGATGCGTGGTTCTCGCCCCCACCTCGGCGTCCGGGACGCACCGTCAGAGACGGTCTGCACAGGTGGCTCAATGGGTGAGATCGGCTCGAAGGACGCAGACGCTGATGTATCAACAACGAAAACTTGTATTTATAACGATTCTACAAAGCTTGGTTGCAATGATACATTGGTTACAGAGAGTTATACAGGTTTGGACTACATAGGGCAACCCTATCTCGGCCGAGCCGATGGTGCTTAGCACCCAAAATCAGGTCCACAACCACTCTGCTTGATCGGAGCACTGCAGCCTCATTTTCTAGGCCCAACGCTCCGCCCCGAAATGTTTGTTGACAAATCGCTGTTGGTGTGTTTTGTGACTGGACAATCAGTTCACCAATCCTTGGGTTTGTTAGAATTTCCATGCGTGATTGGCTGGTCCGTCAACCAACCATTTTAGAACACTTTTTTAGCACAGTTCACAGTGTAGAATCCTCACCCAAAGTATACAATATACAGCAACAAAGGGGAGAGGGTCACGCTGCCCACATTTGTCTAAAGTTCCAAGAAACTGCATGCCAGCGCAGCTGGTGCAACTAAGTAACAACAAGCAAAACACATGTACAAAACCTGGACGCGAGGAAGCACAGGAATCATGGCGCCAGTCCTCGAACACGTGCGCGAAGCGACCAGATTCCCAGGAGTCAAGGGCCATGTGGCGTCATAAACAACTACTTGTTTTCGAGTAAAGTTGTCAGTGAGTCGTGCGGTATAACTGTTTTCCAGCCAAACGCCGACCCCGTGTCTCGACCTCGAGACGAAGTAAACATCTTCTCGGCGCCTACGGTCCGAGACAAAACCGATAGGCTCTCATGCGGCTCAGAAACCACACGCCGGTGCGCGCGGCAGCGCGGCCATAAAAAGTAATGGTGGCCGCGCATCCGGTCGGCGTCGCGCGATTCAAACTGTCCGTGTCGAGACCCGAACCGCGCCTATTCCAAGGCTACGGCGCCAGAACACCGGTGGGGAAGTCGGACACGAGACGGGGTTGTTTGTCGCCCTTTAGGGGAGGCCGCCCGTTTAACTAATCGGTGCAACCTCAAGTTGTGAATCTGTTCACACCCACGCGTTTGCCGCGCGCGAGGAGCACGCCTGCGGCGGTTCCGAGAAAGCGCACCGCGAAAAGGGGGTTCGAGGCCCCTCGTCACTGTCAAGCGCGACCGCTAATGTGGCGCCGGTGGTCTTCTCCGCTCCCCAAGCTCTGCGGAAGTTAGGAGTCAAACATGCGTGGTTCTTCCACTTGCGTGCAAGATAACGCTCTGTGTCAGCCTTCGATGCCCATTACTCAAGTGGCGTCGGTTATGCAACGAGCCCGTCGAGACGAAAGCCCACTGTCCAGATGGCACACGCTGCGCTTTTCAATTTGTTTTACCGCTGTTCGTGGTGGTCGGCCTACAAGGAGGTTCCTGTAAACAAAGTGAATTAATGCCTTTAAAAAGCTGTCGCAATTTCACCTGAAAGGCGAAGCATCAATTGCGATAGCAAACATGTAGAGAGCTATACGGAGTAATGATATTAGCTTTATCAGCTGTATAAGCTTGGACATGCAGCAGCATCGGCAACACGAAGAACTGTTGTCGACGCCATCGGCGTTTTGTCCGCGTTCGCTCAAAATGCGTGCGGCGTTGGTGACTGTTGCCGGAGCCTCTGATATGAATAGGCACTGCGTGCCGCAGCTAAACGCGCCTCCCTTCCCTCCCCCTCCCCCACGGCCTCTCGCTCGTCGGAAGAAGGCGCGTTTGCTCTACATAGATGGTGATTGTGAAGGAGAACAGAGACGCCTACTTCTGCAGCCCTTAAGCGAGCACGGCGCAGAACGCGCGTTTGTTCTCCGCCGTGCGTTCACTCCCCGTGAAAAACGCTTTTGAGTGTCCATATAATTGCTATCGCAATAAAAGAAAGTCAGGTAAATTTCTGCCTTGGTGGGAATCAAACACATGCTTCCGGAGTGCGAAATGCTTCCCCGATGCCCCGGCGGCCCCACGGTTCTGGATGTCTAGAAGTGTACCTAGTGTGTGCGTCATTGACCACGTCATGTCGCAGTTACCTGGCTGAATAAACGTGAAGCTTAGTGCGTGCGCCGTTGGGCACGTGACGGCGCAGCCAATGAGTATGAGGTGGCGCCACGTCATAAGTGCACAAAATGGGTGTATAAGATAAAAAGCATTAACGCCCACTTGAACACCGCTGAGCGGTCCTTCGAATTATGAACTCATCGCGGGCAAACGAGCGCGTTGAGACGCTTAGCACGTTTTCATTTGGCTGTACTGACGAGACGCATTTAGAACGCAGGCGAGAGTTTGCGGGGATGAGCAGTGTGCGGAAAAGAAAGCATTTCACCAAAGGGGCCATATTGCTGTCGCAATCCCACACGTAAGTAGTCTTAAGTGTATCTCCTGAATTTTTTTCTTGTCTCGTGAAAGAATTAAGAGATGATTTTTTAGGCCGAGAAATGTGGAAAGAAGTCTAAATGTCATCTTCAGTTTGTTCAAGCTCCTCGGAAATGTTATATCTTGCGTCAATGTAGAAAGAACGACAAAATATCTGAGCATGAGTCTTAATGCCCTTATGCTTGACACAAAGCACGGAAAATGACCTTTTTTGTCTTCGCATACCATAACAGAAGACACTGTATGTCTCTGTGTAAATCTGCAGGAGCCGTACGCAAAAAGAAGAAATTAGTTGTTCAACCTAGCCCTCAGGAAACTGTCAGTATCCCTGTCGGGAATCGAACGAGTTCACCACACGATATACGCCGATGACATCACCATCTGGTGCACCGGTGGCAGTGAAGGGGAAGTGGAATCGATCCTACAAGAAGCAGTCGACCATACTGAAACCTTCCTGGATGGCACAGGCCTACGGTGCTCGACAACCAAGTCTGAGCTACTTCTCTACAGACGGTTCCGCAAATGTCTTTAACCCAGTGGTTGGAAGCACCTGGACGAAGTTGACATAGAAGTACACACCAAAAGCGGGGCGAGCATTCCTAGGGTCGACACCCTAAAGGTGCTGGGAATGTTCGAGTCTACCGGAGTTAACATCACGGCGCTCACAAAAATCACGACCAAGACGCAGTGCACGATTGGATTAATCAATAAAACATCCAACAAGAGGAGCGGTGTAAAGGAGGACAATCACCTACGGCTATTCCACGCATTCCTATTAACATAATTTACGTGGCTGAAATGCACAAGTGTACGTTTCCGAAAGGCACAAGCTGTACACGCTCATCCGTAAAATCATCAAAAAAGTGATAGGAGTACCAATAAACACCAGCATGGACCGCGTTGTTCAACTAGGTGTACATAATACACTCAACGAAATCATCGAAGCTCAGGAAACGGCTCAAGTACCACGACTCTCTAGCACCTCTGCGGGGAGGGAAATTCTCGCGGTCTTAGGAATCGGCTCGACGGTAGCGATGGAACGTACATGTGAAATGTCAGATTACCTACGGTACAACATTTTGGTTGCACCTTTTCCCAAAAACGTGCATCCACAACACAATGCGAGCAGGCGCAAAGCTAGGGCTGTGGCATTGCTCCGGAGGATAAAAAACTCGCCTCACACGGTCACTTCCGTTGACGCGGCCCAGTACGGGAACACATGGGACTTCGTCGCAACGGTAGTTAATCACGACGGAAATGCCACTTGTGTGGCCTCCATCACAGAGAGCACCCTGGCTAGGGCAGAGCAGGCTGCGGTCACTCTGGCACTTCTCGACGATGGGAGAGCTCAAATATTCACTGACTCGAGGGTGGCGGTTCGGGCATTTGCCTCTGGCACCATCGTCGAGGAAGCACATCGAATTCTCAAAGCTAAAGTCATCCAGACACGTACAATCACGTGGTCCTCGGCACATCTCGAATCCCAACTTGACTCCCCCCCAACCTGAATGACTTCGCACACGTCCAAGCGAGCGCGCTAACCCTCCGCGCTGACACGACTGCGAGTCGAGGCTCCATCGATTCTAGGCTCGTCGAGTTCCGTGCCACTCTCTCCACATTTAACGAGGTTACCAAACAGTACTACCTTCCTAGGAGACTATACCCTCCCCCACACGGCACACTCACTAGACCTCAAGTTGTCACATTACGCATGCTTCGGACGGGATCATATCCCAACCTAAATTTATATCACTGCATCAATTCAAACTGCTTTAGCCCAGACTGCCTAGCTGCGGACAACGTAGTACTTTAGACCACAAGCTCGGGAGACGCCCCTCGTTACAGAGGGGCCCGCATAGATGCACTGCAGAGGAGTGTAACTCTGCTCTTCGGAGCTCTGACCAGTCACGGCAGTTTTGGGATGTCCAGAGAGCCCTCGATGCCAACGATGCGATACGGGGAGCTCGGTCTCCCCGTCCCGACGTGGGTGCCGCCCACGGCTTCGTCACCTCCCTAAAAGGGGGCAACGGAGCTTCTCAAGACCTTCATTAAAGTTCTTTGCCATTCTGTCTGTCTGTTCTTTTCAACGTCAGAGAACTTTTGTAACTCCCGCTATAGGTTTCCCGTGGTACAGGGCATATAAAGTGCATGCCCTTTACAGGGCATACACTTTATTTCAAAAAACGCTGGACTACAGTTTTTTTAAACCCATCAAAATAGTAATACCCCAACATGGCATAGCCTGCAAAACAATATATTGTGTAAATAAATCCATTCACTAAGGGGAACACTGATCTGTGCCCGGATACAGTTCTGAAAAGTAACGCCAAATATACAAGGGGCGTTCATAAAGTTCGTATTAACAGCGCGACAGATTTAGAAAAGGCGTGCACAATATACATCAAAATGAGTGTGCGTCTGTCTAGTTTTAGTACAATATAAAATTAATGTTCTATATAATACCGCGCAACACCGCTAATCGGTCAAAACAAAAATGGCAGCCCCCTTGGGAAAGCCGAAGCACGTGCAGTGATCCGCTTTCTGTATTTGAAGGGACAAGATGCCAAGACGATTCACGCCGAGCGGGTGGCGGTGTACGGTGACAATGCCCCAGCCTATGACACTGTGTGTCAAATGGCGCAGACGATTTCAGTCAGTTCAAACAAGCCTAGACGACACAGAACGAAGTGGTGGTGATGAAAAACTTTATTGAGTGATGACAAGAGAGAGTTGAGGACGGCCTTAAGGGCCGGCCTCTTACAAAATCTAGGAGGGGTCGCAAGTCCGGAACCCCTGTAGCTTCTGCTGCCGCGCACGCTCGGGCCACTAGGGCGCTTTGATCCTCCAGGGTCGAGCAGCCGAGCAGGGCAGCCTCCCAGCTCTCTCGGGTAGGGGGAATGGGAAGGGGTGTGGCGGGACCGCCGGGTTTGATGGGCACGCCCACACCATGTGGAAGGCGTCCGCGATCGGATGGTCAGAGTGTGGGCAGGCCCGGGAGAATGCCGGGTTAAAGTGTCTGAGTATGGCCGGGTACAATACCGTGTTGGTGTAGAGACGGAGGAGCCAGCTAGCGCTCGTCCGCCTTGTTTAGGCCCGATGCCGGTGGTGGGAATGTGAGCCTGTGCGATTTGTACAGGGCTGTGATTTATTGGAAGGATGTAGCCGGATTTGGTGCTGGAACATCAGGCGATGGAGGGTGAGGCGGATCCCGGTAATTTAGTGCGCGGGCTGAGGCATCGGCCGCCTCGTTTCCACCTAGCCCTATATGGTTAGGGGTCCAGATGATTGTACGCGGGTTGGGGCGATCTAGATAGTAGCATCGTTTAAGAATTTGGGCTGCGCGTTCAGTGATGCAACCGTGGATGAGATTTTGGCGCGCAATCCGCGAGTCGGTAATGATGATGCGAGATGCAGGGTCCGCTGCGGCGAGTGCTATGGCGACTTCCTCCGCGTGTGTGATGTCGGGTGCTCGTAAAGTGAGCCCTTGAATAGGAATGTTTTGGTAAACAAAAAGTTGGCCGCATATCTGCTTGCTTCGCTGCAAATGACATCGAAAGACGATAGTCTTCTGCCACCCCTGATAAGTAACACCCTCTCTTGTCCACCCTCCCACCCCTCACGCTCTTCCCCTCCCCTCTCACTCCTCCCATGATGGATGCAATGGAGATTTTGCTGAATTCAATTCAAATTTACCGCGTTCGCCCTGCTCTCGCGCCATCTGTTGGGACCTTTATTACCGTTGACGTAAAGCCGGCTGCAGAGCCGCGGCTTCAGTCGGCTTCTTTTAACGCGTAGCGTTTCCTACACCATTTCTAACGCATTCGACGCCATTTCTAACGCATTGACTTTTCATTTACTAACGCAAAAACCAGTACAATATGTATTCCTAATTAAATGAACGCTACGAATTACGGTTATGTGCGTCAAAACTCTGTACTGCTAAATTAGCCATCCTATACTCCGTTTCATACATCAGCCAGGAGCAACGCTGTAAAAGCTGCGCAAGAAGTACGGCCATTAAAATGTATTACTCCGCGCGTTCCGTCTATGCAGCGGTCTATGCTTCGCTGCGCGCCAGTGGCGTTTGCTCGCGCGAGCTTGCACGTGAGGCTGCAGCGACGGGCTGCAAATAAAACGCGCATAGCATGGCATTTTCAGCGCAGCTTAAGTAACTAGGGTCTTTAGAGTTACGTATCTATGTATTTTCTATTAAAGGAACACACCTCCTAATACTTACCTAGTGATGTTGCGCCTCAGATATGCGTAATATTTACTTTGTGATCGATAACGTTCACAAGTATGAACAGCCGTACCAGTTTAAGTAGTGTGGGCGGTAAGCAAGTGGTCCAATTTTGGCCGGGTGGCTGAATCGGGTGACAGACAGACAAACAGACACACAGACAGACCAAATTTTCAGCGTTTAAGTTCCCCAAGAAAGATTATCGTCTTTAATAGTGGCCTTGTACCACCCGCCGTGTTGCGGGCCCGATGCGTCCGTGTAGGAGACCTCCGTGCGTGAGCCATAGCGTTGCTGTAGGGCGTGAGCCCGCGCTATACGCCTACTATCGTGGGTCCCCTTAGTCATGTTTTGGCGCAGAGGCGGAATGATCAGGGCACCACGCAAGTCCTCAGGTATAGTGGTCCGCTCTTCTACTGTGTAGGTGTAGGAGATCTGTAAACGGTGTAGGAGGTCTCTCCCAGCCTGCGACATGCCAAGTCGCAGGTACTGGTTGTTGAGATGAGCCTCTTTAAGTTCCCCGTATGTGTTTGTCATGCCCAGGTCTGCTAGACGTTGGTTAGATGTCGAGATAGGGAGGTCAAGGGCACGTTTGTAGATTTTGCAGAGTATACAGTCGAGTGTATTCTCGTCGCATTTACGCAGACGCAGGTAGGGGGTCGAATACAGGATCCGGCTGGTCACGAATGCGTTGGCGAGGCGTGGAGCATCCCTGCTCCGGAAGCCTCCCCGTTTATTCGAAACCCGGCGGACCATACCGCCCACCTGATCCCCTATCGTACGCAGTTTACGCAGGGTAGTATCGATCTTGCGGTGTGTGTGGATGAAGAGCCCAAGGACTCTGATTTCATCACGTTCCGGGATAGGCCCGGTACGCAAGGAAAGTTAGATTTGTGTGGTGTCCTTTGGTTTGGGGCGAAGATGCACGCATTCCGATTTGGCAGGTGAGCATTCGAGACCGCAGCGACGGGCGTAGTCGTCTGCTACAGATGCTGCTTGTTGCAGGCACGTCTCGATGCTGCCAAGAGATCCCTGGGTTGCCCATAGCGTGATGTCATCAGTCTACAGAGCGCGCTGCACGCCTGGGACATCATTGAGCAATGGGGGGAGGTGAGCCAAGGCAAGGTAGAACAGGAGAAGAGAGAGGACCGCTCCTTGTGGTGTTCCCCGCGTACAGAGGGGGTACGGGCCATCCTCCTTGTCCTGAATACGGAGGTATGTCTGCAGTTCCATGAGGAATTGGCGAACATACCTGAAAGCATTATGCCCACAGTTTGTGAGAGGTGGGTCAGAATTATGTCATGAGTGACGTTATCGAACGCTCCCTTCAGGTCTAAGGCGAGGACTACCTTGTCCTCACTGGGGTGTTCAGCTGGTTCGATAACGTCTCGGTGTAGTTACAGGAGAATGTCCTGTGCAAAGCGATGTGGGCGAAAGCCGTACATGGTATCCGTAAAGGTGTGTTCGGCTTCCAGATATTCAGAGAGTCGATCTCTGGCCATGCTTTTCATAAGTTTCCCCACACAGGAGGTTAAGGAAATGGGTCTGAGATTGTCAATGTTAATGGATTTGCCTGACTTGGGTATGAAAGTAACCAAGGCCGTTTTCCAATCAATCGGTAGGGGCTCACGCCCCTCCCAGATCTGATTGAAATAGTCGAGGAGGTTAAGGTACGCCTATTCAGGGAGGTTGGCTAAAAGCCTAACCGTCACTCGATCCCTGCCTGGCGCCATTCCTCGTTTAATTTTGGGCAAGGCCGCCTTCTCTTGATGGCGAACCGCAAGTGGAGGCTCTCGTACTCACTGACCAGTGGATAACTATTGAAGAATTAGCAGGACAGGTTAATGTAAGTGCAGGCTCTGTGCACAACATACTTCACAACAACCTGCATATGACGAAAGTTGCCGCGCGCTGGGTTCCGCGTCTCTGACGCCAGTGCAAAACGACTTGTGGAAGGAATCAGCCGCAAAAATGTTGAAGCTTTGCCAGAGCGACCCTGACGGCTTTTTTGAACGCTTGATAACCATGGATGAGTGTTGGGTGCACAATTGTGTTCCTGAAACTAAACTTCAAAGAAAACAATAAAAGCACGGAAAGTCACCCGCGCCAGAAACGGCCAAGGTTGTGCCGTCATCAGGCAAGATCGTGTTGCGCGTCTTCTGGGACTGCCGTGGTGCTGTTCTCACAGATTATGCCAGCAAAGGGCAAACTATTACAGCAAAGTATTATTGCGAGCTTCTCACCAAATTGCGAGGTGCTATCAAGGAGAAGCCTAGAGGAAAGCTCACGAAAGGCGTCCGTCAGCTCAATGACAATGCACCGACTCACTCAGCACATCTGACGGCGACGCATTCAGCCTCCTTAGGCTACGAAATTTGGCTCACCCGCCATGTTCACCTGACCTCGCACCAAGTGAGCTCTTCCTCTTCCCTCGCATGAAGAGCACACTGTGCGAGAAGCATTTTCGCGACGACGAAGAATTCATCGTTCAAGTCGAGCTCTTCCTGAACTCTCAAAATGAAGAGTTCTACAGCACAGGACTGCGGCAGCTCATGCATCGTTGGCAGAAGTCCGTGTCTTTGGGAGGAGATTATGCAGAGAAGAAATAAACTTCCAATAAAATTTCGTTTCTTTGTCTCTCTTTTGTCATGCCAATAATACGAACTTTATGAACGCCCCTCGTATGTATCATAAAGGAGATTGCAATGATTGTTGCCCCACAAGATAACCCTAAACATTTTCAGGTTAATTGCATAGCATTAAACTGATGTACAGCAGAAGAACGCCTTTTATATTCACGGTGCCTTCATGTCACAGTATAATAAATATATCCTGTTCATGTATGAAATTTTTGAGCGTATTCTGATCACACACCGCCAAACTCAATTGCCATAAAAGAACTTCATAAGACTTTTAAATGAGAGCTGCCAGGAGTATCTTTACTCGGCACTCTAGCAAAAGAGGCGCTATCTTTACTTGATTTTTTATCGTGTCAGGTTCGAAAAGACTGCTATGTGCATCACGGATTGGACAACGCGCGTTAATGGAAGGGTCAGCTGCTAGTGGTTAGCGCTAAAACAAACGTAGAGAACGAAAGCTATCATTTAACTCTCTGGATGCGAGTATGTGGCTCACACAGTGAGCTCCACATCATGCCGGTTGTGTCTATCTGGCTTTAGCGTCACAGGTTATGAGATGTAGAGTATGAGGTAACAGCCACTCTCTATCATACGTTCACACTGATTCTGACAGCCATTTAAGCTTGACCTCACCCATTTAGTAAGCCGTGTGGCCAGGAGCTAACGTTTCCCGCATTAATTGCAGAAAAACACTTATATCGCTATAGCTATCAGCCTTGAGGAGAGCCTCATAACTCAGTGTAGTAACTCGCCTTTCATGTCTGAATCGGTTTTTCGTTCACAGAGTTACCGGCCTGTACAACGCGGACGACGTCTGTCTGGCTTGCGAATATCTCACCATATACCTCTCATTTTCCTTCAACTTCAAGTTCATATGCTGTGGTGCCCGCTTGGTGATCAGTGACAAGTCAATACCAGGAATTAGGGACATTTCGTACAGTTTCCTTTTTTCGCTACCACGTGGCGTATCGACCTTAAAGAATTCGAAATTCCCGCTATGACGTATGCTATGACGCACAACTAAAGAAAGCGCAATAAAAAGAAACACACCCTGAAGCTGTGGCTTCACCTCGGTGCTGGGAAACGAGCGCGCTTGTGTATCAGCGTTATCTCGAAGACAGCCGGCTACTTGCTCTACTGACAATGAATCGACGGTTTTGCTAGACACCTCGCCAGAAAGCTCGTCCGCATTCTGGAGAGATATCTGGCCGAGATAACGGCTCCCGCGAAGCTTCCGTTGAATATATATATATTTTTTCCTTGAGCAGACTTTATATTTGTGCACCACTGTGGCCACGGTCTTGCGTATACGTCAGGGTTCTGTTTCATGGGTTTGCTATAAAACTGGCGTGATCCATTGTTTAAGAGGAAGCTTTAGCTCGGGCCTAACTTCGATGCCGGATACTCAAATACATGTAAAATGAAGGAATGCTTTTATGAGAAAACCGCTGAACCAATTTGAATGAAATGTGTTGCATTTAAGAGGAAAAGTTAAATTGCAGAGACTGCAGCAAATAGAATTTTCGTTTAGATAGTGTAATGTTTTCAAAGAATTGCAGGATGTTCGTAAATTTGAAAAAAAAATACAAGCATGAAGTTTAGAAATCCGCAACTCAGCCGCCATTAAAAACGAATATGGCATTTCTATAAACTGACCCCACCCCGTTGGAGCATCAAAAGCGAAAAATTTTTTTTGCTTTACCTTAAATCTTACGTGAATTTGTTATAATGTTTGGAAGGGTTTTGCAAATGCAACATTCACAACATAGTGGTATATTTCAGGATGGTGTATGATATATGATTGCTATCTGTTTTCGATGTATTATTAGGTGCAGTTTACAGAATTCCGATATCATTTTTAGCTGCTGAGCTACATAGCTCTATACGCCAGGTTTTCTTTCTCGAAATTTGGCAATTCTTTAAAATTTGGCGTAATAAAAGTAGACAGCCTATAATAAAATATCCCTTTCTGCAAACACTACACCTTAACTTTTTTTTTCTAAATTCAACATAACTAATCAAATTTGGTGCATTGGTTGCTCTGATAAACTATTTCCGATTTCCTATGTATTTCGATAGGAGCCCCCAAGCTCAATGTTCCCCCTAAGTTCGAGCTTGAATAATATACTTGTTGGCAAGATACGTTTGTAAACGTGTGATCGTCGCCTAATGAGCTAGAGCACTGGCGTACTGAGCTCAACGGCAGAGGATATGTTTGCAAAGCGTCTTGGGAAGGAATAGGAAAAAAGAAAGTGAGAAGGCTGGTATGTTATTCAGAAGCATGTCTGGTTGGCTAAAAATTACTAAATGCGTTGGTCGTCATACCACCTTCCGTTCCATCAGCATAATTTCTATTTCATTCCGCTAGTATTGTGCTATTATTGTCAATCAATCGAGATTAGAACACCGGTGTCATGACATTGTATTCCGTCGCCTTCCTTCAAGCCACTGGACTCCATGCACGGCTATAGTGTGACCTCAACGGGATGGACATGTACATACGCACCTCCTAATCTTATCATCATCATTCATCGCTCTTTTTATCCCCTCCCCCCTTCCCCAGTGTAGAGTAGCAGGCCAGAGCAAACTGACGCTCAAGCCGACCTCTCTGCCTTTCTTCAAATAAACCTCTCTCTCTCTCTTGTAGTCCGTCGCAATTATTTATCGCCATCACTTCAGAATCATCTCATCGTCGTCATGCCATCGTCAAATCAAATCAAATCAAATCAGTTTATTATTATTATTACATCGTATGTTAATGACAGCATATAAAATATACAGATGAGGGTCCCAAAGTACAAGACTGCAACGGGACCCTCGATAAAGGTTACAAATAAAATAATACAAGGATTAGCAGCAGTGCGAACCAATGGAACAAATTTATGAAGTAAAAAATAACATTAGGCATAAATGAATGCCTAATGTTATGCCTTCAATGCCTGCAATGTAACGTTATATGCCTTCGTCGTTCTATCGACATCATTCCTACCTCGTAATTCCATCGTCGTCACAGCATGCACCGTCGGCCTGCGGTCCTTGTTCTACCATCGGGAGGTAACATTGGCGAGCGATGGTCATAACAAAGCGGGTCAATCAGGGAGACAGTGCATGGCCGCATATAGCCGAATCACTTGAAACATCAGGGGAAACACTACGGATTCTAAATAAAGGTGTCTTAGCTAACACAATGTGTCGCTTCTTGTTCCCTAGATCGTGTGAATGTTAATCGCATTAACTTCGATAGTCATCTTAACATCGGTTCTACAGGAATTCTTTCGTCTTCGCGACACTAATGAACTCTTGTCCACATTGTTCCCAGCCTATTAACACCTCGAATTCTTAGAGGTGATCGTGCTAAGGCATGTGACGGATGACCCGAAGTTTGACGGAGGTAGCGGTATGATTTGGACAGCGGCGCCGCCTATCGACCAGGAGAAACGCATTTGGGTGGGTGGGAATAGCGGCAAAAGGCACACTTCAAGAGTTGCTAGACATCACAGATTTGAATCAACCTGACAAAGAGTTAGAAATATATATGCATTGCAGTCGTGCTAAAGAAATTGTAAACTATTGGATTGGTGTGAGACTCGCTGCAAAAACATTCATTAGACTGTCTCAGGTACCCGAGCTATCCTTAACGGAAATCAATGAGATGAGTTTCGATAGAGCTCGTTACATTTTTCAAGAGCGGAAGACGTGCCTAGTGGCGGAGTCAACTGCAATATTTTGTTGCTGCAGAAAAATATCTAGATTTTCGGCGTGATCATTTTAACGGAAAAACAAAAATTAAATAAGTTTTCAAGAAGTACTTAGAGTACATTGATAAAATTGTAGCAATTAAATTCTGTAATAACTTTTAATAATAAACTTTTTTGTGTCCTAAGGCACAGGGCAACTTACTACTGGTCTCCATTAATTTTCTTCGTTATATTTTCAAGCGAGTTGAACATTCTGCCATAGGTTAGGTCACAATTAGCCCAACTAATTAAACTGAGACTTTCAAGTGTATATTGTTCTTAGACAAATACTTTAAGTCTACGAGGATGCTGCAAAATTTCTCAACATTGGGGAAGGGAATATGAAAAACAAAATAGAAATGCAGAGCACTTTATTGCCTCAGTAAAATTTTATTTTGAATGCTATTTCCACTCGTTAAGTGGCTCGACCTTCGTGTTCGCAGCCTTGTATATGCTTTTGTAGCACTAGGTGCGTTGTCTGCGAATTTACGTGAATAAGCAAGCAGATCATACTTTAATCTGGTGGAGAAAAAAAAACAAAACAAGCAAAGCCTACGTTGTAGATGCACTGTACTGAAACACAATTAGACAGAGTCTAAATTTGCATATATTTCTAAGCAAGGATGCCTAAATTGTGGATTGAAAAATTGACATCATTATAATGAAGCCGAATAAAGCAATAAGAATGGCATGTTCCGCGTGAAAATATGATGAGCGTTAGCCTTGTGGGTCAACAATTTCTGTTTAATGAAAAAAAAAGCTTCTAGTGGCCATGTATTATCCATGTATTATTTCGGAAAGCCAGTAACCAGCGTATCTAAATTTACATTCGCGCCAAAATTATTGGCTCGAGTTCTATCACTGTAGGTACATCCGAATGACTATATGAGATTCAAAAGTGAGATTAAATGGCGGGCGGCGGCGTGTACGGTAGTGTTCACCTATGCCTTCGCTATAGTATGTTGCCGCACACTTTAAAGCACGAGCATGGTGATCAACCGATGTGCTTTTCTACAACTTCATCCCTAAATGTAAGCCGGGGTTCTGCCACTCCCGGTGGTTGTTGCCTGCCTGATCCCTCCCTATTTTCCTAACTGTCCATTGTATGGTTTGTTTTCATACCAAATATTCACATAATAATGTGGGTGTTCGGCTAGTAATGAAATGTTTATTTCTCTCACAGTTAAATTATCAAGTAACCAGAAAGAAGGGATGCAGGGCAAAAACCTGCTATGATGCAGCTTGAAGACCGCCCGGCGGCCGTTGATCACATGACAGTATCTTCACAATAATCGAGAACGCGAGTTAGCTTCGTAAAGGCAAAAGGGCTAATGGGTCGAACAGAACCGGGCCGGCCAAAGAATGGTACTTTCGGGCTCGGGCCAGGCCCGGACCTGAAAAACCGGCCCCTGCAGTGCTCTACTTCAGATAGTCTGATCAGCAGATTCTCATACTGTCACGTAGTAGTGACGCTGAAGTAAACAGTCGTAAAACTTTGTGTGACGAAACTGATTCTTTATTGGGCGAACATGTGCCCACAAAAGCAAGCTACACTCGAAGCACAACGAAAGCGGTGAACACAGTCGGCGATCGTCGAAATCTGATCAGCGGCGAAACGCGTCGGCTTTTATACATGAGTCATCGAAGGCCCCAGAATAATCCCTGGTACCCGCATCTCTTCCAGAAAGATCTAGATAATTCGCGTCACTCATACAATTAGATTAGATGAGCGTCGGGGACATAAGACAACGGATAGAAGCATCGATAACGTTCGAGAAAATTCCGATACATGCAGGCGCGTCCTGTGCCAAGCGATAACGTTTAACATTTGTTAGCCGGTGAAAAGCGGTCACCGGTGAAAGATAAACATGTATACATGTCAATACCCTCCGCTTAAAAAGCATCGTCCCGATACTACAAACAAAAACGAAAACAAAACCACGCGTACAGAGAGAGAGAGAAAAAAAAACAATAACAAAGTAACAAAGTACCGAAGTTCGTCAGCGGACGTAGAAAGGCTTAAGACGCACCACGTATTTGACGTCAGGTCGTGCCCGGCGCCGCTGTGATTGCGAAATGCCGTCTGGCACGACCTCATAGTCCAGTGTGCCAATACGTCGGATGGTCTTATATGGTCCGAAATAGCGACGTAACAGTTTCTCGCTAAGTACTCGTCGGCGTATCGGAGTTCAGACCCAAACACGGTCGCCGGGCTCGTACTCGACGTAACGTCGTCGAAGATTGCAGTGTCGGCTGTCGGTCCTCTGCTGGTTCTTGATGCGCAGGCGGGCGAGCTGTCGGCCTTCGGCACGCTGCAAATAGCTGGCAACGTCGAGATTTTCTTCGTCGGTGACGTCCGGTAGCATGGCTTCAAGCATCGTTGCCGGGTTCCTTCCATAGACCAGGTTGAACGGCGCCACGTGGGTCTTTTCTTGCACGGCCGTGTTGCATGCGAAGGTCACGTGCGGAAGGATGGCATCCCACGTCTTGTGCTCGACGTTGACGTACGTTTCCAGCATGTCGGCGATGGTCTTATTTAGGCGCTTGGGGAGGCCATTCGTCTGCGGGTGGTAGGCGGTGGTTCGGCGATGGCTTGTGCGGCTGTATCGCTGGATGTCTTGAGTTAGTTCTGCCGTAAAGGCTGTACCTCTGTCGGTGCTGAGGACTTCTGGGGCGCCGTGACGCAGGAGGGTGTTCTCAACGAAAAATTGGGCTACCTCGGCGGCACTGCCTTTGGGCAAGTCTTTTGTTTCGGCGTAGCGCGTGAGGTAGTCCGTAAATACGAGGATCCATTTATTCCCGGACGTCAACGTCAGGAAAGGCCCCAGTATGACCATCCCGATCATCTGGAACAGTCGGCGAGGTGGCTCGATCGGCTGTAGAAGTCCGGCTGGCCTTGTCGGCGGTGTTTTGCGTCGCTGACAGTCTTGGCATGTCCTTACGTAATGGGCGACGTCGGCAGAGGGGCGAGGCCAGTAGTATTTTTCTTGGATCCTCGCGAGCGTGCGGGAAAAACTGAGGTGTCCAGCCGTTGGGTCGTCATGGAGAGCTTGCAGAACCTCTCGACGCAATGCTGAGGGTACCACGAGGAGGTAGTTGGCTCGAACTGTCGAGAAGTTCGTCTTTAAGGGAATGTCGTTTTGCAAGAAAAACGATGCCAATCCTCGCCTGAACACCTTGGGCACAATGACGGTCTTGCCTTCCAGGCAGTCCACAAGGCTCCTTAGTTCCGGGTCAGCTCGCTGTTGTTGGGTCCCAAGAAAGTGTCGTCATCCTGGTCGTCCTGTGGAGGCGGTTCAACGGGGCTCGAGACAAGCAGTCGGACTTGAGGCCCGGACTTGAAAACGACGGTGATGTCGAATGCTTGAAGTCTCAGACTCCATTTTGTGAGGCGTCCTGAAGGATCCTTCAAGTTAGCTAGCCAACACAAGGCGTGGTGGTCGCTCACAACTTTGAAGGGCCTGCCATAGAGGTAGGGGCGAAACTTTGATGTAGCCCAGATGATGGCGAGGCATTCCTTTTCGGTTGTGGAATAATTTGTTTCCGCCTTCGACAGCGACCGGCTAGCGTAACTTACAACCCTTACTAGTCCGTCAGTCCTCTGCACAAGCACAGCGCTGAGTCCTACACTGATTGCGTCGGTGTGCACTTCGGTATCGGCTTTTCGTCGAAATGTGCAAGTATTGGCGGCGATTGCAGGCGTCACTTCAGTTCTTCAAATGCTTCGACTTGCGGCGTCTCCCACTTGAACTCGACGTCGGCCTTCGTGAGGTACGTCAGTGGCTCAGCGATCCGTGAAAAGTCCTTCACGAAGCGCCTGTAATAGGCGCACAGTCCAAGAAATCTACGGACTGCCTTCTTGTCGGCGGGCGGAGGAAAGTCAGCGATGGCCGTAGTTTTCTGTGGGTCAGGGCAAACTCCACACTTATTGATGACGTGGCCCAAAAAAAAGAGCTCCTCGTATGCGAAGCGGTACTTGTCTGGCTTTAACGCGAGTCCGGAGGTCTTGATAACTTGAAGAACTGTTTGAAGGCGCCGGCGGTTTTCCTCGAAGCTTGAGGCAAACAACGACGTCGTCCAAATAGACGAGGCAAGTCTGCCACTTCAAGCCTGCCAGTACATTATCCATGATGCGTTGGAAAGTCGCAGGTGCCCAGCAAAGACCAAACGACATGACCTTGAACTCGAACAGTCCGTCTGGTGTAATAAAGGCAGTCTTCTCCCGGTCCCTCTCGTCGACTTCGACTTGCCAGTAGCCGGTTTTGAGGTCCATTGACGAAAAGTACTTTGCGTTGTAGAGTCGATCCAAGGCGTCGTCAATACGTGGGAGAGGATATACGTCCTTCTTCGTGATTTTATTGAGGCGACAATAATCGGTGCAGAAACGTAACGTTCCATCCTTCTTCTTTACTAACACCACGGGGGACGCCCACGGACTCTTGGATGGCTGGATGATGTCGTCGCGTAGCATTTCGTCGACTTGATGCCTTATGGCCTCGCGTTCGCCCGCCGAAACTCGGTACGGGCTCTGACCGAGTGGGCGAACATATTCGTCGGTTATGATGCGGTGCTTGGCGACAGGGGTTTGTCGAACTTTTGACGACGACGAGAAGCAGTCCTTGTATTGCAGGAGCAGAGCTTTTAGATATTCTTTCTTATGATTGGGAAGGTTCTGATTGACGTCGAAAGTTGGTTCATATATTACAGTCATCGTTGCAGGTGCACTAGAATCCGTGAAGGCGAAAGCAGGGCTGGATTGTACTATTTCGTCGTTGTAGGCGACCGTGGTGCCTTTGTTAATGTGCTTGTATTCGTGGCTGAAGTTCGTGAGCATCACTCTTGCTTTCCCTTCATGTAGCTCAGCTATGCCTCTAGCGACGCAAATTTCATGGTCATGCAGTAAGTGATGATCGCCCTCGATGACAGCCTCCATGTCTGTAGGCACTTCGGTACCGATGGAAATCATTACGCTGGAACGAGGCGGAACGGTGACTTGTTCTTCTAGCACATTCAAGGCATGGTAACTGGTGTTTGTATCCGGTGGTATCGCGTTGTACGTTGAAAGCGTTATCGATTTGGACCTTAAGTCGATGACTGCATCGTGTTGGTTTAGAAAGTCCATGCCTAGGATAACATCCCTGGAGCCGTGCTGCAGGATTACGAAGCTCGCCGGGTAAGTGCGGTGATTTACCGTGACTCGCGCTGTGAAGATTCCAGCCGGCGTTATTAGGTGGCCTCCCGCTGTTCGGATATCGGGTCCTTGCCAGGCCGTTTTCACCTTCTTCAACTTGGCGGCGAACTCGCCACTGAAAACGGAATAGTCGGCTTCAGTGTCGACGAGAGCGGTGACGTTATGACCATCCAATAGCACGTCTAGATCGGTAGACCATCGTCTGGCGTTACGGTTAAGTCGTGGCGTCGGATCACGGCTGCGTCGGCTTGCTCCGCTGCCGCTACGTCGCGTTGGTAGGTCTACTTTCGGCGGTGAAGTGTTGTCGTCAAGGCTCTTGCCAGGCGCTAATATTATACGTCGCCATGATGATTCGCGCATTTAGTTCGTCGGCGGCGGAGTATCTTCAGCATTGCGTCGTACAGCAACCGCACCTCCATCGGTTGCTGCCTTTAGTTTCCCGAGTAAGGGCTAAGAGATCGGCCCCGGGTTGGGCCGGCATATAGCCGGCGATTCAGGGAGATGTAGCAGCCTGGTGACGGCGAGCGTGAGGGTCGTCGTAATTGCCACTGGGCTCTGGCGAGGTAGTCGGCGATGTCACGTGGCCGCTCGCCAAGCTGTGGACGTGGCGCGTTGACGGCGAACCCTTGCAGGCCCACAAAAGCAAGCTACACCCGAAGCACAAGAAAGCGGCGAACACAGACGGCGATCGTCGAAATCTGATCAGCGGCGAAACGCGTCGGCTTTTATACATGAGTCATCGAAGGTCCCAGAATAATCCCTGGTACCTGCGTATCTTCCAGAAAGTTATAGATAATTCGCGTTGCTCATCCAATCAGATGACATGAGCGTCGGTGACAAGAGACAACGGATAGAAGCATCGATAACGTTCCAGAAACTTCCGATACCTGCAGGCGCGTCCTGTGCCTAACGATTTCTTTATTTCGAAAGCTTGCCCTTAGGCATAATACAAAACATATCAAAAATACACGAACCAGACTTGATTCATGTAAAAAATCCAGAAGTGAACGATGATACGGTCCATGAATCCAACGTTCAAGGTCGGGTGGGCGGCCAGGCCGAAGGCCTGTTGCCCGTAGGTGGCGGAGACGGCTTAGGTGAAGTCCTGAGCACGTCCATAATAGGTGTGTCACTGTCACATTTTGAATCGTAGTGTCACAAAATGGGCACGATGTATCATAGGGACCGTGGTACTGTTGTGCCCAGAGAGCGGTCACAGACGGGGTGAGTGCGACCCCGACACGCAGCCTCCGTAACGTAACCTCCTCTCGGCGGGTTAACCCACCAGGGAGGTCTGACCCACACGGAGGTATAAGAGCTCGTGTGGTACGTCGGAGGTTTTCTTTTTCCCGGAGCAGTTGTCCGCAAGCGTCTTCAGGAAAATGCGGAAGTGGGTACGTTATGTTGTCAGGGTGGGTTGCCAAATCTGCTTCAAGTAGACCCGGCAGGGCTGCTCGAGGCACCCACTGAACGCGTATCACTAAATTCGTAGTGGCAGCAATACGGTGAATGCTATCCGAGAGAAGAGAGGACCGAGATACCCTACGTAGGTCGTAGATGGCTTGAATCGAGTCCGTGCGAATGATGAGCTGAGAATATCGAGCAGCTTGAACAAGGGGGAGCAACGCGGCCAAGGCATCCCGTATGGCGGCAAGCTCGGCAAGATAAGCCGGCGGTGCAGGATTGGCAACACACGAGCACGTCTGGCCTGCCTCTGGTATCAATGGGCACACGAGAGCAGTGTGAATCGTGGTACCATTAACACTGGCGTCAGTGTATGCTACGAGAGCCGAATCGTCTTGATTATCATCGGTGCGACGAAGTCGGGAAACTTGAGCGTTCGCCTGGCGAGGAACCGGGCTATGCAGACGACCAAGAGGCTTATTGTCACTTAATTGTACCCTGTTCCAAGGAGCTACATCGGATGTCGTAGAAGCTGGGTTGTCTATTTCATGTCCCATGTACCGGGCAAGTGCAGCAGCCGAGCATAGCTTCGATGGCTTAAGGGCACGCGCACATCGACGCTGGTGCACCAGTTCGTCAAGAGTGTTCAGTTGGGACTCGGCCTGTAAGGTTGGCAGCGGAGTTAGACGTGGCAGTCCCGTTATGGCACTCATTGCTTCATGATTACCGGCCTCAAGGCGAGCCCATTCTGTTTTCGTGAAGTGTTGAAACTGGGCTCCGTAGACGAGTCGTGGTTGCAGTACGGAACGCACAAGCAGGCGGGCCATGTCAGTGCGCGCTCCGCCAGATTTCTTCGCAATCCGACGTATCAACTGTATCGTTTCTGCGGTTTGTTGCTTTGCCTTCTTGACCCATGGTCCCGCAGATCCGGAGGCATCCATTTCAAGGCCGAGTACACGGAGAGTTGAAGCCTCGTGTAGCGGCTGCTGATCCAGATTTAACAGAAGAGGCCGGAGTGCCAGTAGACGGCGCCCATACTTGTTCGCTACTGATATGTACGTTGTCTTGTCCTTGGAAATTTCAAGCCCTATCTGAGCACACCAGTTGTGTGTTACGTTCAGGGCCTCTTGAAGCGCTTGTTCTTGTCGGCAGATTTCAGGATGAACTGACCAAACGGTGATGTCATCTGCATACATTACGTATTGTGCGTTACGTATCGTCGCTAGCTTCCAAGCTAGAGGAAGGAGGGAGATGTTGAAAAGGACTGGTGCGAGCACAGATCCCTGTGGGACACCCCGATGTGCGACAAAATGGCCTGCTGCGTGGCCAGCCAGGCGAATGGAGAAAGTGCGAGCATGCAGGAAGGCTTGGACGAATGAGCAGACACGGCTGGGGAAATGAAGCCAATGGAGAATTCGAACAATTGCTTCGTGACTCACATGGTCATACGCTTTGCGGATGTCCATTGCCAAAATACTGCGAATTCTTCGGGAGCGACCTCCGATGAGAACCATAGAAGAAAGGCACTCAAGGCCATCCTCGGTGCCCAGATGAGGACGGAACCCAATTTGGCCAGGATGGTACCAAGAGTATCGCTCGAGCCACCATGTAATACGTGTCGCAAGCATACGCTCCATCAGCTTGCCTAACGTTGAGGTTAGCGCTATTGGGCGCATATACGCGATATTGTCCGGGGGCTTTCCGGGTTTGGGAATAGGGACCATTTCTGCATGACGCCAAGAATCAGGAATGGCTCCTGTAGCCCAAGCTTCGTTTATGGCACCCAACAGCACATCGAGAACCTTGCCTTCCGTGTTTTTATACAGTTCATATGGTATGCCATCCGGCCCTGGTGCTTTGCCTGGCTTCGAAAGGTCTATTGCCGCTAAAAATTCCGCCATAGTGAAGTCAGCTTGTATACCCTCGATATCGGCGAGCGTAGGGGGCGTGCCTGCGTCCGTGGGAAGGCTGTTTTGAACAACGAACGGAGGCGGTGCTGTGTCCAAAGCAGGAAAAAAGGTGTGGGCGACCGTTTCGGCGAATAATGCTGGTGTCTGGCCAGATGCTAACAGCGCGCAGGCTGCAGGTTCTGGAGGCCGCCGGCCGCGTTCCATTACACGGAAGGTGCGCCAAATAGAGGCATTGGACGACGAAGGGCCGAGGGAAGAGCACCAGTCTATCCAGCGGCCACGTTCTAAGCGGTGTTCATGGCGCCGAGCTACTGCAGTAAGACGTTGGGCCTCCAACCGGAGGGAATTTGATGAAGGGTGACGTTCTGATGCAAGTTCTGCTTGGCGGCGCGACGCCCAGAGACGCAGAAGTTGCAAATCTGGAGTGGTTCGCAATTCATCCACCCACGAAGTACGGGTTGCTTGAACTAGTGCCGCACTAAGACAATGGGACGGGTCCTGCATGAAGCTGGATACATTGCTTTCCGATACCGCCCTATATCTATCCCAGTCCACCACGCGGCACAGCCGGCGAAGGCGGCCTGTTCCGCCCGAAGGTAAACCAAGGTGAATCGGATGATGGTCACTTCCCCAGCAGTCGGGTTCACATGACCACGAGACGGTGGTCCTTCCTAGCCACCAAGACAGGTCCGGTGAGTGTGGCGGCGCGCGAGGGTGGTCCCACCGACGAGTAGGCACTGACACATTGTTAAGCAGCGTGAATTGGGCGTCCTCAAATGTGTCCAGCACACACGTACCACGCGCACTGGAAATGGCGTAACCCCATGTGGTATGGGGCGCGTTAAAATCCCCTGCTACCATAATGGGGCAACCAGGATGTTTCTGTCGTAGGTGCGCCAACCAGCCGAGGCACAACCGAGTCGCACGACCACTATAGGGGCGTGCATAGTATGTAACGATGATAACGTCTGTGCGTTGGAGACGAACCAATACGGCCACGACTTCTTGCCATAAAGTGCACCACCGTGAAAGATCAACACGGGTCTGATAAAGGGTGGATCGTACATAAACGGCAGCCTTTCCTGGAAGGACATCAGGCGTAGCACTCCTACGGTCCAGCATTGAAGGCGATGAGTATGCCACATATCCTGAAATGGGTGGCAGGGGTGCTATGCAGGATGCGCCGAGTTTCTCGTTCGTACGAGTTTCACCCGAGTTTGCTCGATGGCAGTCAGTGAACGGAGATAGCAAGGAACGTGCAAGAACAGCAGGCAAAAAGAAATGTCGAGATAAAGCCGCGCATGACAACATGAGCGCACCCTGCGCGGCACAGTGATTCCGTGCTTCAAGCACAGAAGACTGCGCAGCAAAACGCGCCAGCGCCGCGTATTGTTATCAACGTATTATCACCATTTAGCAATACCGTGACTGTACCGATGTCTATCTGCACACTTGCCGTGAGCCACTTGCCACGCCTTTGTAGGGCGCGTAAAGGGCGTGCCTCCCTTTTCGAGCATTATCTTTCTATCCTACGTCGAATACGAACAGGGCACATGCGGTGCATTGTTGCGCCTACACTTTCCCTCAATCGATGACGTTCAAATACAAAAAATAAAATAAGAAACATTTTATTTCTTGAAGTATCTGGTTTTCGTTTGGAATGCTATAAATGTTTGATGACAGAGATCGAGACAAATATTAAATTTTGCACTTTTTTGCCGCGAGTGGCGACAGTGAGGCGAAAGCTTACAAGCGGATACATTTTAGAGCGTCGCACGCACGAGGGAGTTCATACGGTGAGCAGTCGCCAGGGGCACTGCAGTGCTATCCTTGATAGGGTGCCTTGATGCCCGCGCGCATCGAGGCACTCTAATCATTGATAAAGTCAGTCATGACAGTGATCTTTTCATTTCCTGACTATTAGGGGAATGGCCACGCAGCGCTGCGGCATAGTTGTTCAGCGCAGGTGCTTCACTTAGGCGGCTATTAAGGCCGCCGCTTTACCAACTGAAACGACGGGAGCAACGGTTGTCACTGCAAAATGGCTGTGCGGTATTCTAGGGTCCGTAGTGACGCAACACAGTGAAAGTGCACCAGTTTATCTGCGTGCGCGAAGCCTCCGCGATGCATTGCAAAGAAGAGTGCGCTGCCCAGTGACACAATTCATCGCTTGTCATCGCTTGCCCAGTGAAGGTGCCTCCGTTCGCATGTATACGCAGAGTTGTTCTCTCCAATGTGCTTGCCGATTGTCTCTGCTGCTGAGCTAACAGCGATCGCAGATAGATATAGTAACGACAGCGCAGCAATCGCATTTTGGCGGGTGATGGCTCCTGTGTGCAGTTAGGAAATTAAACTTCAAACGCAGGAAGGGGTTGCAACTATTTAGTGTGCCGTGCTTGTGATGAAGAAATGCCATCGCAATGGGTTTAAAAAAGCGAGCGTTTCTCGGCGCTGACCGTGTTTGCGACACTGCAGATCCGATACACCACCGATGACAGAGCAGCCATCTCAAACAACAGCTGCGATACCTTCACGTTGGAAAACACTACGCACTGCTCAGCATCGTCATCCACCACGGCGCATCGACATCTTGCAAGCAGCTACAGTGTCGTTCCGATAATTATTTGCTGTGCGCTACGTCGCTACAATGCAGACAATGAACCATGTTGTGGGGCCATCACAGCCTAAGAAGATAGATGCATGAGCCAGCGAAAGTCGCCGCTTTGTTTTTGATAGTGGTTCTCAGTTACAGTGCATCACTGATGACAGTGTGCTGTGCGTATTTTCTGTCGGCGGTCAAGATTGTTGATGCCTCTCAGTTCCGCACCACGTCACTGTTGCCGGAAAATAAGTTGGGCGTGGCCCAACCATGGCGGGCGCGCGCACAAGAGTTACATGCCTCGCGCGGGGCGTGACGTATGGTTTTGATTGACACGCGAACTCGGGCCAAACTCGTACATCGCGAAACCCCCCTCGAGTTGAACTCGGGAACATGGTGGCGGCAGCAGCAGCCTGTGTAATCGCATCCAGCGGCAGCAAGCGTCAATATGACCATCTGGAACCATTCACCTACATGTCCGACGTATAGTTTCAGCGTCATTTTTGCCTTTCCAAAACGTGAGTGCGCTGGCTGTGTGACGAGTTAGGCGAAGGTCGTCGTTTGCGGAGATAGGGTGGCGGGCAAATTATGCTTTGCCCAGGGTAGACTGGTTTGACTAAGCTGCGGAGGAATAGTTCATGCGATCGCTTCGGCTCTCTCCTGTTTCAAGCAAGCTCGTCCACCGCGCCCCAGCACCAGGCCAGGTCCGGCGTCGTCATCGGAGTACTGGAGCACCTGCGAGCGCCTGGGGTTCAACCCAGACCAACCAACCTGCGCAGGCGAAGTAGTCACATTATATTGGAAGACTCAGTATGGACGCCGGGCTGCCTTCCGGTGCCGAAATCAGTTTTGGCAGGTACACGGTACCGCTGCACGGCACGGGCAGAGAGGCGAAGGAAGTTACTGCGCCAACACGGACCGCCTCGGCCGTCCGAACGACCACCTGACCAGGCGCCAAATGATTTGACTCGCGTACTGCGTGAGCAAAAGCGTAGACATATGGATGTTGAAAGAGACCGTAGACTTGTTTCCTCTATCGGAGCACGCCATCGCCGACTCGTCCCTTGTGACCCCGGTAAGGTCACAAGGGACGAGCTGCTGGCGCAAGATCCACTCGGTGGCCCCGGGAAGACAGCGCAAATTGACGAGTGCCTTCTTCGCGGCGAGCAAAAGTGCAATCGAGGCCACCTAATGACGGGCGACAACATTCCGCCGAGCCGCCAAAACTACGGTGGTGTTAAAGATGGTGGCCCAGGGGTCTTCGGCATGGTCTGCGCGACCTGAGGGGTGCTGCTACTTTTCAAGGTCGACCGACGAAAGGCGGCAACGCTGGCGCCATTATTGCAGCCAATATTCAACCGGGGACCATTCATTGTGACGAATTGGCCGCATACAACTGTGTCCCAAATTCAGTGGATGCTAACGGGGCTATGCCTTAATCTGCATTGGGAGACAGTTAACCACAGCGTGCACTTTGTGGAAACCAACACGGGCGTTCACACGCGAAAAATATAAAGTTATTGTCAAAAAGTGAAGCGCCACCTCGTGAGCAGTGGGTACAGAGTAACTGCACTGATGCTGAAGTCCCGCCTGGGATGAGTGTGGTGGCACTCAACGGCCACGTGCGCTGCAAAGACCCTTTCTTGCGTTTGTTAGAAGCCACGGATCGCTGGGGCTACCCAGTATAAAGACTCTTTCCTACGGTTGTTAGAAGCCATCGCTCGGCGCTAGCCAGTATGAAGGTGCGTCACAATGTAAAAGAAAATAAAGCGTAGTTTTTTTATCCTTGCATGAGAGTTTTCCGACATTCCTGAGTGCTTACACGGTAAGCGCGCGGCAAACCACTTCTGCGCTAGCCGACGCTCCCTTCGTCTCGAAGCCTTACTTTAGCGCGAGCAAGGAGCGATCTGTTCAAAGCCCAGTGTAAAAATCGGGCGCACACCAATCTGCGCTCGGAAATGGGAGCGCAAGCACGTAGGGAGCCGCGCCAATTAAATCTAGAGGAAAGAGAAAGAGCAACGAGTGATCTGTTCAAAGCCCAGTGCGAAAACCAAGCGCACACCAATCTGTACTCGGAAATGCTAGCGCAAGCACGTAGCGAGCCGCGCCAATCCAATCCAGAGGAAGAAAGATGAGGGCGAGCGTGCCCTCGTGGTATAACGCGAAGCGATTAAACTACAAATTAGTCTAATACACATTCAGTGTACAATTTGTAAACTTAAATACACCTATACCCTACGGTAATGTGACTAATATCATTGTACAGTCAACCACAAAAGTTTGCGGACCACGCGAGCGCGTGGCCAAGAGCCTCTTCGCGACACTTCCGCTACGTCACCAGCGATCGACAGCAGCGCTACGTTGAAGACGCATCCCTCCTTAAATCTATGGCCTGTCTATTTTCGCACTGTGCGCAAATATTTTCTACCTATCTCTTTCAACGTGACGCGCTCTTTGTTAGCCAGGGCTACTTGCTTATATTTTGAGAGCAGAATATCAGTACAAGTAATCAGACAGCGTATTCTTCGGCTGTTATCAGTTCTATTTTCGCGTAGCCACGCTGTTTTTTTTTTTTTTTTCGTGAGTGCGTGAGTGAGCGGTGAGGCAGCCATGGGACACAGATGCTTAGTCAGTAGGCAGAATTTTTCCGTTCCTCCCCCATCGCTAAGTGACAGTAGCGGCCGGGATTTGATCGCCTGCGCCCAGGTTTTGCTGCGCAAAGCCCGAACCACCGCGCTGCTATAGTGGTTACATTTAGAAAAATAAGAAATAATCGGGTGCGATGACTCTTTTTATAACCCTTTGCGACACGGCGTCCTCGTTTGGGGACTCGAACTTCGGAGGCGCGTCCCACGCCACGTGTTTCTCCAAATGACCTAAAACTCAGTGTGCACATTCGTGTCCGCTTCCTGATGGGACAACTAGCGGTCGGTTAACTTCATTGTCCTGCGTATTGCTGCAGATGATCACTTTGCTGGAGACACTACCATGTTAGACAATCGTTCGACGTGCCGCGTTCCAAGACCAACGTCAAGAGTATTTTTTTTCTCCGGTCGACACGAATACAACCGAAAAAGCAAGTGTGCATGCGTTTCGGGCCTAATAGTTGATTCTTTTTATGCAAGCATTGAAGCTGACGGATTTCAGAATAATTAGATAATGAGTTATACGCTAATTAATTTTTTTTACTGAAACTCGCACAAAACAGCACATTGCTTCGTCTTCTTTCTTAGAATGTAATAGTGAGCGTCTTGAAATGATGCCATGCGCATGTGACGCATTTGCAGACAGTGCATCATAATTCGTGTCTGAAGGGGATGAATTTATTCACAAGACATTTACAGAAGTGTCATGAAACATAGGTCTCTCAATGATCTAGTAGGAAGTGAAATGTCCGCCGTTTTCTAGCACCTTATTGATGCGTGTGGGCATCGACTCGTACACAGATTCAGTAATCTCCGGTCGACCGCGCAGGCTTTCCCATTCTTGTGCGATCGCTTGCCACAGCGTATCGGCCGTGCGGCCGCGGTTGGCTCGTGTGGACAGCCGTTTCTTCAACATGCCCCAGACATTTTCTATGGGATTCAAGTCGGCGCCACATGGAGGCCACTCAAGCTGGCAAACAGCATGTTCTTCTAGCAATTACTGGACGATACGTGCTTTATGGATCGGGCTGCGGTCGTGTTGAAAAAAATATCAGCCGTCGCTGAAGGGACCGTCCAGCACATACGGAACGAGGTGTCTAGTGATGACGTCGCAGTACCGTGACGCAGTGAAGGGCCCTTCCAGACGCACAAGGGGACCAAGGCCATCTTTGCTGATTGCTCCCCACACGCTCACGGAACACCGTCCACTGGATAGAACACTCTGTGTGTAATTAGGCAGATATCTGCAAGAAATAGCATACAATTGGGTTCCAGCGGCGCGTCTAAAAATGTTGTGATTCCTCTTGCGTATGAACTTTATAATGCTGTTATAGAGTTGCAATAGAAAACGTGCAAACATCATTAGATAGTACTGAAAGACCCACTGGCAGCTTTTAATTAGCTTCAGAGTAAGTAATGTTCAGAGTAATGTTTTCAACATAATACCACTACAGAAAAATCTCGTAATGTCCAAAAGCTCATTTACGTGAAACATGTTGTGATGCAGAATTAGCTTCGTGAATTAACTGCCAATACGCTGTAAACACACCTGCAGTTTAGTGGACGCCAAACCCGCTTCCGTTGGTCCCAGCGCGTGGAAAAAGTTGACTCGTCGCTAAAGATGACATCGCCCCATTTCTCTGTTGTCCAATCTTTCATTGCTGTAGCGAACATGAGTCGTTCTTGTAGCTGGCTGTCTGAGAGGCAGGGCCTTCTGTGCTGCTACGAAAGACTGCAGGCCAAGCTCACTACCGCCTTCTTCTTACAGTCTCAGACGATACCGTGAGCGAGAGCGCTTCTCGGATATCCTCTGCACTTTGAAAAGGATCAGCCACGATGGCGGCCGTAATCAGGCGGTCCTCTTCCTCAGTCGTGGCCCTTGGACGCCCACTGCGCTCCATATCTGTGAATCTGTCATCGTCGCGGAAAGCTTGAATAATCCTATTCACGGCAGTCCGGCTCCTGTTGGTTCGGCGGCAGATTTCGCGCTGAGGTATTCCCTCTATAAATAAACGCACAATGTGCCTTCTTTCGTCAAGTGGAACACGCAGCGGCATCTTCCAATGGGCAATCACCACGTGGCCTGAGCAAGTCTACTACGTTTTCAGGGACTGATGCGAAGATGCGCCTATGTGTGAAAGAAAATTTTCTATGCATGCGCTTTTTCTTTATTTTTGATGACAGTGAAACACCTCCCTACCCTTTCTCTCAAGACGCAGAAGCAGCAACGCTCATTGGACCAAGATGCTGCCAACCAAAGTGCGCCAGTAAACGTCGCGTAAAAAAATCGTCGCAGCGCTTCGTGAAACTTATCTACCCACTGGCACACCAGTCGACAAAGGTTGCAGTGATTGCTCCGATACTGCTATCAAGCCAGATATGTGGCGGTCTTATCGCAGACAGCGCTCTGCGTCAACACAACGAACTAACAATGTCATGCACGGGAATAAAAATTAACAGGCACGGTACCAAGAGGGCTCATATCCGGGAGAGCGCCCCTGTCGCCGCTATGTGGCGTACCGCTAGGTGGCGCGGATAGGCAGTCTGGCACGCGCTCGCGTGGTCCGCAAACTTTTGTGGTTGACTGTACTAAATGCATTTATTTGATAACTTGCTTGTGCCTCTAATGCACTCGGTGGAACGACAAACAAGTGAAAGAATGCACGACCATGTACCGACCGTATGATCACGTGAGCCCCAGTTTGTCGACCGCCCATATGGCAACGCCCAAGGAATGATGGCCACCAGAGTGAATCTAGATAAACCAGTGAAACTGGAGGTGTGCCGACGGACAAACTTTGTCTTGTTACCATTAGTTTTTCATCTTGGG
>NC_051158.1:189112434-189149088 GCF_013339745.2 Dermacentor silvarum
CTGCCTTCCCCACCATTGGGTGGCTGTGGCTCTGTCAAGCTCTCATTAGGCAGCATTTTTCCCAGTCACCTTTTCTGACTAAATTTTCTTTTTGGTGACAATATGGTTTTTGATTTATTGCAAAAAAAGATGCAATAATGATGGACTGTATCTAGAGAAGGACTTAAGCTGGCAATCGAGTCCGGGAATTGCTGCGCTTGAGTGTAGTATCTTCTCACTTACCAGGACTCCTATGGTTTCCAAAAGCACCGCCGTAAAGTCCATCTCCGTACACTGGTTCTCCGTTATTCACCATGGCGCTCGTCGCCCGGAACAAAGCGTTACCTAGGGCGTACCGATTCAGCTGCGATAGGCAAAAAACAAAACGACTAAGCATTACGTACAGTTGCTCACGAAAACGTCATTCACGAGAAATTTGCTGAGAAGCAACCATATAATTTTACTTACCTCGCTGTACCATTTCGTTTCATATTTCATCAGGGCAGTGGCTTCGCAACAGTTTACGAGAGGAAAACTCATTAAAATTTTGGAGTTTACAACGTTCCCAAACTGGCATGGTGGGTTCGTCATTATAAATGGCTCCGGACTAATTTGTCCACCTGCGCTTCTTTAACGCGTTTTAACGCCATCATCTAAGTGTGGCGCCAGGGCCACGAATCGAACCGCTGTTTCGTTCTCAGCAGCTGAACGACAGAGTCACAACGCTTACCGTGGGGGCTATGTGAAATTTATACCGCCTATTTCTGCGAAGACTGTTTCAATTTGTTAAGAATGGCCCACTTGATACAAAACCATGTTTACGTACTCAACTTCGCAGCAGCGGCTCATATGAAATCTGAAATGATAATCGACAATACTAACAACAATTTATCAAAGTTTCGCTGTTTAACTCTTTATGTAAAACTTTGAGGTACATGCTTTAATGGCAGAATTCAAATTTCCATGTACACAAAGCGTACCATATTGCTGAAAGCTATGTTCTTTGCACCGGTTGCAAGAACTGAGTAGCAGCAAGACTGACGAGAAGTCTAATTCCGTTTACCTTAATTTGTTTACGCACCATGAAAAAAAAGGCAGTACTGAACACTGTTCACTTGCAACAACAACGCGTTTCACGGCACATTCGATTGCCTAATTAATTGTCAAAACTTGAGCAAGGAACAGAGTTCCTAGCAAAATGTTACGCTTCCAGTACCTGCTTGCTGCAATTCAGCAACTACAACACGGTTCCTAAATTTGTTAATTAGAAATGTAACAATTGAAACTTTATAAACTGCATTTCTATTTGTGGTCAACGAACAAATTTGGAGGTACTCCAGTGTGATGAAGTTTGGTAAGCAAAATTGTTAATCTACTGTGATACAAGAACTTATCGTCACGATTTTTTTTTCAATTAAACGTGCTTTGCAGACTTCCAAATTTCCCAATAACTGGAGGAGAGCCCGAATTGTGCCCAAATTTAAAAAGGCAGACCGCCCAATACTAGGAAATTACCATCCTATTTCACTAACTTTGTCATGTTGCAAATTTAGCGAACGTATCATAGCAACTAGTATGAATAAATTCTTGGAAGAGCGCTCTATATTGACTAAATTTCAACATGGGTTTCGCAAAGGTTTTTCAACAGTAACCGAGTCACATTGTTTCATTCTCTTCCATTAACCCTGGATAGACAGGATAGACACGGCAAGAAAGATATGGTTTTCTTAGATTTCTGCGAAGCTTTTGAGAAAGTTCCTCACGGTAAACTAATTGTCAAACTTGGAACAATTGGTATTCCAGAAATTTTTGTTTGTTGGAATTCAACCTACTTAACTAATCGGAAACAATACGTAGATGTTGGAGGCCAACTCTCGGACTGTCTTCCAGTCACATCTGGTGTACCACAGGGCAGTCTAGGCCCTTTGCTATTTCTACTGTATATCAATAATATTGATGATGTTGTTAACCCTGGTGTAGAAATCAGATTATTTGCTGATGATTGTGTCCTTTTTAAAGAAATTATATGCGCTAACGATTACAACGACCTCATTACTAGTCTGGGTAATATACATGAATGATGTACACAATCGGGAATGTCACTAAACATAAGCAAATGTGTCTGCCCTTCCAGTACCTCGGAAAAAGAATCCACTTTCACATATTCACTTCTTAGCGTTTTCACCATTACAACAAGTAAGTTGCTACAACTACAAATATCTCCGTGCGACACTGACGTCTAACCTATCTTGGAATCTTCATATCGATAATGTGTGCTCATCTGCCTGTCGCAAACTAAGTGTCCTGAAACATATAAACTTAGAACTGCTCCTACTAATGTTAAACTCCACTGCTACACCGCTCCTGCGCGACTAAAACTAGAATATGCGTGCATTATATGGGACCCTTATAGTAAACGTAACATTGATAGTTTGAGCGTATTCAGAGGAAGGCTGTAAGGTTTATATTTAACAAATTTTCCTCGTTAGACTCGCCCTCTAATTTAATGCAAGCTAATGACATACCACTTTTACAGGCACGAAGAGAAACATTTAGATTAGAATTTCTTTCCCAACTTTTAATAACAAGCTAGGCCTATATCTATCACCATATTTATCATCCTTAACTAGCAGACCCACCCGACACCACCAACGAAACATGCTGAAGCCATATTTTGCTCGAACTGACATGTTGAAATTTTCTTATTTTCCAAGGAGCATGCATGATTGGAATTTCCTTACTGAGGCTAGTCATCAGATAGAGAATTACCATTTTTGATCCTGCATCGCTATTGTTTATTTGTTGTTATTCTTTCGGTTTTTTGCTGCTTTTTTGCATTTGTATTGTCCACCCTGCTTTGACCTTGAGTCCGCAGTATTGCCAAAATGAATAAATAAATAGTATAAATTTCAATTGAACTTGAGTTTTCTTTGTCTGTTGGTTCATTCGTTTAATGAGCCGTCATTGACACAACGGCAACTTCTCGTTGTCATCAAGCTATATCATTATCCTCAGCTTCCCCTTTGCCAGAGGACGAAGACAACTGATAAATTAGGCCGGAACATAGGAGCGCTCACTTTTTAAGTATGCGATAGCATACTTAGCTTGTGATGAGTGTGACGTCTCGATAGCTGGCCGCACGAAAGCTCAAAACACCTCGCGTTCTGAAGCGAAAGCTTCATTACGCTACCTCGGGCAGCCGTCGGCGACTCAATCGTTTTCCCCTTGAGAGCTAGAGGTCCAACCACAAGAGAGAATTAAGGCGCGTTTTTAGACCGTAGTTATCGGTATGTGTGTGTGTTTGCTGTTTGATACAGCTTCGCTGGACATTCACGCTCGCAGGGCGGGATGGCGGCCAATTTCTTTGTTATGTACCTGCAAAGGAGATGAATTCCACTAAGAATGTCATAAATAAATGCGTGACCGACGGTGGAATCGTACCTCTGTCTTCCCGCGCAGCCGCGCATTGCACTGACCATTAGGCCACGATCGCACGTGTGCTTCTCCCGTGACAAAGCCGGACTTTTAAACATCCGGCGCGGAAACCACGTGCCAGTTTCTCGCATTCTTCCCTAGTGACCGCCAACGCTTTGATACGCTGTGTTAGACTGCGCTGCCTTTGAGATCGGCCCATATTTTATTGCAATAGCATTATGTGGGCACTACAGGCGAAATACTGCTATCGGTGTCGTTGTGATGTTCCGTATAAAGTCCAAGGGCGATGACATCGGCGCCGCTCGTCGTGTGCTGTATGTGCGAGTGAAAGCGTAAGGAGGTGGGCCGACGATGGTGGCTCAATCTCGCGCTCACGAGGGAAGAAAGCGGGGAGTAAGCGCGCCGTGTCCCGTCGCGCGCCAGTTACCGGGGTAGGGGAGGGAGGGGGGAGTGTTCTACTCCGGCGGCGGCTGCGTATGGCGCGGCCACGCGGGCCCTCTCGTTAAAGCGATCTGTGATGGGGACAGAGTGCGCCTGGTGCTGATAGCTTCGTGTGCGCTGTGTTTTCGCCGCTTAATTCGCGTTGAAGCGAAATACAGCACGAAGGTCAATTCGCTCGCTGCTGCGGCCACGCTTCCTCACTCCAGCGTTTTCACTGTGAGTATCCGCGGCCGTCCAGCGAGATGTGTTCATGTTTGCTTGTGTGCGCGTGACACCATCTTGTCAATTCAGTTAGTGTGCCTATATTTACAAGTTTACACGGCTGATAAAACTACTAAAGTAAGTTCGTATAGCTGCCTACTAATTTGCTTTCACAATCTATGCTTCGCCTTGCGGGCGAAACCACCTGTTTTTTAATCAGGCGGATACCTCAAATTTGCCTCCATACGGGAGCTGGCACTGACTCCACTACGTGCCGCGATATGCAATCATGGAGTCGCGCACTCAGTCGAATCAGTCGCCATCTGACATTTGTCGGTGCTTGGAAATTTCTGTTGGGTTTTATGTATAAGCAGACTCTGGCAGTGAAGCCATCTGCGCAGGTGCGTTGAAGGCCATGGCAAGCAATATTATAGCGCAAACGAGTTCTGCTACTTTGTTGTGGAGCAACAAAGTAGCAGATGCCGTACCAACAAGCCCATATATCTCCCCTCATGGAGTTCTGGAAGCGACGATGGTAAACAACCCCTACGTCTCCTTAAAAAACTCTCTAAACGTGGTCTCCCTTAATATCATGCACTTGGAAAAATTTCACCTCACCCTGCCTTACTTTCTTTTCTTAGTTTTATCTCTCCTCCTCCGTTTAACCGCTGGCTTCTTGATCAATCCTCTGCAAGGGACAGGCGCCATCGTATTAGGAGCAAGCAAGCAAGAGGGCGCCCCATCTGCTCTGGGAGACCTGATGATGCCGCAGTTACAGACAGGAGCTATTGTCGAAGTCTGCTCATCTTTTCTTTTCTTTTGTTTTCTTGCAAGGGGCTACCATACAGACAAGACCTCACGCTAGTGTCTGCCCAACATGTCGCCAAATAATCGTCGCAGCAGGTCACCTTGTTATAATGGGAGACAATTGTGTCTACCATCGATGCTCAAGACTTTTAGTTTGGCGAGAAGATAGTCCTCCAGACAAAAGCAGCTGAACGCCTCGCTACGAAAGATACTATGTTCGTTTTTGGTTGCAATGACTTCCAGTTACGTTGTCAAGCATACAAAGCGCAGGCAGTAGGCTAAGAGCTAAGCTAGTGCTAGGTGCTTCCCATTAATGGTACGCAGTTTTCACAAGCAAGTTACTGAGTAAACTGCCTCCGATTGCTTACCGGTTGAAGCTGATGGAAAGGCTGGAATCCCATCTGGCTTCCGTAGGGACCACTTGGCATTTGTGGATGAAGACCCGGCATCGATCCCGTGTTGATGGCCCGCAGGTTTCCTGTCTCGTATCCGCCACCAAGCGATTCAGGCGCACCGAAAATTTCTCCGGAGTAAGCCGCATTTGGTGAACCTTTCTGTTTGAGAAAGTTTGAGATAATCGTGTTAGCAGATGTAGGGTAACCTGGGCGAGTTTTCATCGTGTTGAATGTCCAGAAAAAGATCTATTAATGGCCACCGAAGCCAAACCATGGTGCCACCGTTAACAGCTACAGCGTTCGGCACGTTTGCCTTTTTCCTCACAAAAAAATTTTGGCAAAGATTCTAGAAACCTAGTGTACATATATTTTACTGTGAAGTCTAAGCATGTCGGCATAGACAGAATGTCGACTTAAGTTCTTGCTCTCTTTATTCACCACTGTCTACAGGTTTTCCGCATGCGAGGCCATTTGTACGACTCTGGATCAAAATATACTTGAGAAAGAAGAAAGACTCCTGAAGAATACTTCGTAACAACTTGCGTGTACAAACAGCCTCTACAATTCTATAGAAAAGAGTGTGAGTGTGTCAGACTGCAATGCAATCTGCTTAACGTCTTAGTATCCACAGACTGTCTTAAACTTACTTTTATAGAGTTTGCAAGAACTTGTGTTCATGGTATTGTGCTATGACCGATCGCCCTGTCTTATAGTACCTAAACAAATAACATCGTCGTAATTGTTACCAGAGAAGGGACTTAAACTTCGTTTAGAACTTACCACCCCATAATAACGGGCAAACGTTGGTGCTGGTACCACAGCGATTAAACAGGCCAGGGATAGAATGACGTAAAGTTTCATGTTTCTGACCGCGTCCCCACGCGGGAGCCTGATCGACTGCGCCAGCGTCCAACCGTTATATAAGCCCATATAGTTGCAGCAAGCTTGCCACATGCTGCAAAGCAAGCTTCCAATGACATATCTTACGTATCCCAGCTGGACGAAGTTTCGTTGGCAATTTATAGAAGAGACTAGCGTAGCATTTCGAAAACAAATATAAATCCTAGATCTTGAAGGGAACAACGAATCCCCCTCTACATAGCGAAACGAAACAATAGAAATGACACACAGGGGAAGCGACTGAAATATTTTGAAATTATTTCTGACTTTCGAGTACAGATCGAACAGAAAAAACAGCGGGATATCTTAAGCCTTCCGCGAACAAGGTCTTGGCAGCTATTCGCGACCGATTTTCTCAACACCCGATACACACTCAAAGCTGTCCTTTTGTTATTCTTGAAAAAGCTGGTGTTTGTAGATTCCGTGCTGTAACGCAGCTGTGGAAGTTTTTTTTATTATTGTTATTCGCGTGGTTTGCCCCGTGGCATAACTTTAGGGCGAAATTGAAAGTAAGCATGAATTTCATGCACATAAAACAAAGCGACTTACAGGGCGTATACTCCGTTATCCATCTTTCATAGTCCTCAGGCATAGTCTGTGGAGCTTCTCTCATGAAATTAATTGTGGTATCAAGCCTGTCATCCATGCATGTCTGTCATCGTCTACCTGGGTTCCTCTACATCTGTTAACGCAACACATCTTCGGCAATCCAAAACAGGTACACCGAAGCGCAGGCAACTTCACCGAAGCGGAGGAACGCCGAGGCATCTTTTAGCGGATCTCAGGAACAGATCCCGCGAAAGTGGTGCTAGTCATAGCAATTCTGCTAAGTAGGCACGACTTTTCTACTCTTCAGCATCAATTTCACAATCGCAACATGTGCCCTAAAAGTAAGTAATTAGAAAGGGTTAGTTATGATAGTTTTGTTAATTATCGAAATTATTGCCGAACCCTTTCTTGCCGCTAGTATCCGCCTACAGCCGCATAGGCTCCCTCTAATAACGGGAAACACCTGTTATATCACTCTTCAGCTACGAATACAGATTATCATTCTCTTTCGTTACAATACCTTCGTCGTTTCAGTCGCAGTATGTACGAACGTATTTGGTAATGTAGGACGATGTTAAAATGTGTGGCGTTGGTATGAAAACAGTTATAAACCAAATTAAAGTGAGGACTCTCACTTTCAACGACGCTGTGGACGTTCTTTTTCAGTGGAAGCTCTTCTGGTTACGAAGGTATACAGGCAAACAACAATGTCTATATTCACGTTGCTCATCCTTCCATAAACCTTTCAAAACTATTTGAGCAATCGATGTAAACTGGCTGTATACCTGTTAAATTGAAATTGGGTATAGCACTATCCTAAAAATAGTGACCCGTATCAATAACCTACATATCAAGCAATATCATGGACCATCTCAATTTCTCTCCCTTAGGTAAGTTTTTTGGAGGCAATTCATTTTTTTAGTAATGCTGAGCACAGATTCCTCAAGACAGCTTCGTGTTAAACTCAATTTTTGTGTTTCACTCAAGAATTAGATTTCATTCCTTGACCAGGAGTGCCCGATCGATGGACTGCACATTTTTAGATTTCTCAAAGGTATTAAACACAGTAACACATGAATTGCCGTTTCCTAAATTGCATTCTTAATCTGGATAGTCAATTTCTTGCTTGGTTGAAAGTTCTACTCACAAATCGTTACCAGTTTGTAACCAGCTAATCACATGGATTCAGCTCATTCTTCAGTTAGCTCAGGCGTACTACAGGGCTCCGTAATAGGTACTCTGCTATTTCTAATTTTATTTAGAAACTTGTCCACAAACATAACGCCTTTCATCCGTGTTTTTGCTCATGACAGCGTCATATATAAACATATTGTTACGTGTGGAAGGACACAGACGAAAGAGGCTATTTACAGGCTATTTACACAGAAGCCAGACAGCCAGGCCCACAATCGCTCGCACCAAGAGCACAGACACACTTCGTCGTCTTTCGCGCGGCGGCTCGTCTCTTCAACATCTTTCGATGCTATCGTAATAATATTCACAGCGACTTAGCAGACATTGCCATCTGATAATAACCGGGTTTACAAGTAGTGCCAGTCATGAAACATAAAACGAAATATTAACAAATGCAAATATATGTGTGCTTATCGACAACAAATAATCACCCAACATATCACAATAACAACACTGATTTGAAATCTGTGTACTCATACAAGTACCTTGGCGTGCACATCTCGTATAACTTATCTTGGAAAACTCACTTGGATTAAATAACTTAACTATACCAGTCGTATGTTAGGCTATCTCTGCAGAATTTTTTTCCAGCCCCTGTATCTGTCTAGATGCAGCTTTATAAAACTTTGGTCCAAACTAAACTAGAGTATGCAGCAGCTATATCGATTGCTTGTCTCGATTCACTCATAGCTGACTTAGAGGCGGTACAAAACCATGCATCAGGTTTCATTATTTGCAACGCTAGTGTTCGAGTTATGTAAAACACACTTTCTTTACTCAGCCTTTCTCATCGTAGAAAGGCTTTCCGCTTTTCTTTTCTATAAGATTTATCATTACAATTCATTCATTAAGAATAGGCTGCTAACAAAACCATCCGGCACTTCAACACGCATCGATCACCATCAAAGCAGTAGATATTCGATTTCCAAACATGAAATGTTATCATGACTCATTTATTCCCAGTACATGTTCATGTTGGAATCACCTTCCATGCAATGTTGTCGCTATTAGAAACATTAATGCTTTTAGAAGTGCTGCTACGAATCTGTTTTTTTTTTTTTTCATTAACTACCTAATTGTTGCATCATTCCTGTTGTGGTTGTCATTTATTCTGTATTATTTCTATGTTGTTGGTATTGCATTGCATTTATATTTGTACCCACTCCCCTCTCTAATGACTTAGGACATTGAGGGTAATTGATTGATAAAAAGAATAGGAACAATTTCTCGTAGGTATGTGTCCGTGAGTATGAAATTCAGGACAGCGAACTTCGTTAGAAAGAGACAATCATGGCGGTCACGGCCCATATTACGCAGTACTTACGCAACAGAATTTCTGCGCAACAACTTTCTCCGCAACAAAATTTCGCGTGCCTTCTCGTTTATCCGAACTTTCTGGGTGGAATCCCAACATGAACCTGGTTTGTAATCACGTCTAAGTAATTAAGGTTCACCGCCGATTTCTCCCGTGTAAGCCGCATTCTGGAAGCGTCTATATTGTAAAAAATACGGCACAACCCATCTCACTATAAATGTCGACGGTAATGGGATTTGCATTGAAACAATGTCGCAAAATACCGTATTGTCGCCGCAGATACGTGTAACGTATGAAGCCTGTATGCCCCAGGATGCCTCACACTTTCCGTTGGACATGTTGCGCCATCTATCGACGTCACCGCGAACTCGGTACGTGGCTCGTGTGTGAATATATATGCACACTAGACTGCCTAAATATGTACCACGTGGATTCCATTCCGGCCGGTACCGGACAAAACGTTTAATAATTTTTTTGTCATTGAAGACAGACAGACAGACAGACAGACAAAGAACTTTTATTCAGGTCCTGAGGAACTGCGTCTGGACGCCCCCTTTCAGGGGGAGTCGGTAGCAGTCGCGGGCTGCTCCCACGCAGGGACCGGAAGACCATGGCCCTCCGCCCTCTCGCAGGCCCTCTGGACAGTCCGAAGTTGAACCGAGAGGTCGCCGCTTTTAAGGGCTTCCTCCCAGACCTCTTCGTTGTTGAACTCTGTGTCGCGTAACGCAGGACATTGCCAGAGCATGTGAGCGAATGAGCAGTACGCCTCTCCGCAGTCCGGACATTGCGGTTCGATGTTGAGCGAGAAGTGACTAAATCTGCCCCTCGAAGGGAAAGACCCCGTTTGGAGCATCCTAAAGGCCGTCGATTGCGATCGAGTGAGTCTAGGGTGAGGAAGTGGAAAAGCCCTCCGCGAAAGATGATAATGAGTCAAGATCTCGTGGAAAGTGAGGAGTGAGTCCCTGTACCTCCCGGCGTCCCCGCCTTCGAATCCGCCGGCACCGCCGCGGTGAGCGAAACCTCGCGCACGGTCATGGGCAAATTCATTGGCGTTGGGAACATCGGGATGTACGTTGGCCCCCATGTGGGCCGGGAACCATTTTATAGTGTGAAACCCGGCAGCCCCCTCGCTGCCGAGGATGGCCGCTGCTTCCCGCGAGATCGAGCCCGAAGCGAAAGCGCTAGCTGCGGATCGCGAGTCCGTGAATATATTTGGACGCGACGGGTCCTTCATTGCTATAGCGATGGCCATTTGCTCAGCCACCGTTGCCGAAACATTTCGAACCGAGGCAGAGCACAGGAGTTTGCCAGTATGGTCGACAGAAACCACTGCGAAGCAATCGGAACGCTCGTACTGGGCTGCATTGACAAAGGCTGCGAGATCCCGACTATCTGCAACCGATTTTAATAAAGAACGGGCCCGAGCTATGCGGCGCCCTACATTGTATTGCGGGTGGACATTTCTTGGAAGTGGAGCTACCGTAAACGTACCTCTGATTGAGGACGGTAGAGTCACTTTACGCTGGTTAGTCTCCGTAAGACCGCAGCCTATGGATTCCAGGATGCGCCTACCAGCCCGCGAGGCCGATAGACGCACGACCTGAGCCATCTGCTGGGCCTCGATCACCTCCGCGAGTGAGTTATGCATGCCTAATTGTATGAGCTTCTCGGTGCTGGTGGTGATAGGCAAGCCTAGAACTCGCTTTATACTTTTGCGCATTAGTGCATCGATTTTTGTCTCTTCTCTTTTGGACCAGTGCAGCGCCGAAGCGACGTAATTAATGTGGCTCTTGAGAAACGCATGGTAGAGCCGTAGGAGATTGCTCTCGCTCAGCCCTCCCCTGCGGTTCGAGACCCTGAGTATGAGCCTAAGCATGTTCTCCGTCTTGGAGGTGATGCGGGCTATTGTCTGTGAGTTGCCCCCCTTGGACTCCAATAGGAGTCCGAGGATCCTGATGGAGTCTACCCTGGGGATCATCAGCCCATCCCGTGTGTATAGAGCTATGGGAATCTGCTCTAAAGGAGTGCAGTGCCTCACCCCTTGTCGTGTGGGTCTGTACAGTAGTAACTCGGACTTAGCCGGTGACAGGCTCAGGCCCGAACTGACTAGAAAGTTCTCCGTGATGTCTAGTGCTTGTTGAAGCGCCTGCTCTACCTCGGCGTCGGACCCTCCCATGCACCACACGGTGATATCGTCCGCGTAGAGAGCATGGTTAGTCCCGCGCACCATGGCGAGTCGCTCCGAGAGGCCCTTCATGGCAATATTGAAGAGTAGAGGAGATATGACTGCCCCCTGTGGGGTACCTCTCGCTCCCAAGGTAAATTCCTCGGATTTGACCTGACCGATCTTGATGGTAGCCCTGCGATCCCTCAGAAAGGAGCTAACGTACGCGTGGAAACGTTGTCCCAGCCCCATATCCAAGACCGCCTCAAGCACAAACTTGTGCGAGATATTGTCAACAGCTTTGGCCAGGTCTAGAGCTAGTATGCCTCTAGTATCCCTGGTGTAGTTGTCAATAATCTGTCTCTTTATAAGGAGCATGACATCCTGTGTGGATAGTGCAGGTCTAAATCCCACCATATTGTGTGGAAATAGCTCTTTGCACTCTATGTACCGGGATACCCGATTGTGAATCGCATGTTCAGCCACCTTGCCCACACAGGACGTAAGCGAGATGGGCGGCATGTTCTCTGGCGCTAGAGGTTTACCTGGCTTTGGGATGAGCACAACCGAGGCCGTCTTCCAGGATTCGGGGACCAGCCCCGTCTCCCAGATTTTATTGACTTCCTCAGTGAGCTTTTCGATGGATTTACCGTCCAAGTTGCGCAAGAGCTTATTTGAGATCCCATCCGGGCCCGGTGCAGAGCGCCCGTTGAGCTCATGGAGGACCTCCAGAATTTCGGGTTCCGTAAAAGGTGCGTCCAGCTCCTCAACCAGTCCCCCCCGGTAACGAGGATAGTCCGCATCCCCGGAAGGGCCCAGCGGAAGATATCTGTCCGCTAACCTCTGCAGGAGGGCCTTTTCGGACACCCCCTTCGCCTTTTGGCTATGAACGATTCTGTCAATAGCCAATCTCTGATTTCCCTTGGACTGCGACTCATCAAGTAATTGTTTGAGGAGGTTCCACTTGCCTCCCACTCTCATCTGTCCGTCAACCGAAGAACATACTTCGTTCCACTGCTGTTTCGACAGTTCAATAGAGTAGGCTTCAATCTCGCGATTCAGCTGCGCAATTTTCTTTCGAAGCCTGCGATTTAATCTTTGCGTCCTCCATCGGGCTAGGATGGAATTCTTGGCCTCTAAGAGGTGCGCGAGACGCGCATCCATCCGATCAACCCTCAGGTCCGTTTTGACAACCTTGGTCGCAGCATTAGCATCCTCCTTGAGCCTTGCAAAGAGGCTGTCTAAGCTGTCATATTCATCCTGGTCCTCCTTTCGCAATTTCCGAAAGGCATCCCAGTCCGTCGCTTTAAATTCTTTGAGGGGAGCTGCATTGACTGCTAGGGTAATAGACAATATGAAGTGGTCGCTACCTAGGTTCTCTTGTAAATTTTGCCACCCTGCCCCTGGGACGTTCTTGACGAACGCCAAGTCCGGAGTTGTGTCTCGGGCCACCGACGTGCCAGTTCTCGTCGGGTATTGCGGATCCGTAATAAGTTCCAGCGAACAGTCCGATACCGACTTTAGGAGATTGTTACCCTTGGGGGATTGCCTATGGTAGCCCCAAGCGTCGTGCGGAGCATTAAAGTCTCCCGCTACCACGATGGGGCTCCCTTGGCTAGAGCCACCGCTTTTGCCATGATAGAAGCGAACGCCTGCCGGTTGTCCGACGGCGAGCTGTAGACATTCAGGATGAAAACGTTGTTTTTGAGCCAGCTGTTGGGGATGATTTCGACCATAATGACCTCCGCCCTGGTTTTGCCCAGTTGTAATACGTGCTCTTGAAAGGAGCATTTTCGTGCGACCAAGGTTGCCAAACCACGCTTCCCCTTCTCGCGCACCGAGACTACTCGATAGCCCGGGAAGGTTAGCGCATCACCTAGAGTTTCCTGCAATATAATTACGTGCGGTTTGACCGCCTGAGAAGCAACAAACTGCTGCAGCGGAGCCCTGCGCCTTTTGAAACTAGCGCAGTTCCACTGCCACACGACCAGCTGATTAGTGTTGCCCGCCATGATTACTGTTCTCAATTAGCCACTCCCTTATGGGGTTCACTGCTACAGCGCCTGAAGGTGACTGTGCAATGCTCGGGCCTTTCGGAGGTGAGCGTGCCGTAGCTAGCGCTGCCTGCGTACTTTCAAGAGACGACACTCTTTTAAGTAGGGTAGTCATGCTATCAGCAAGTTGTTTAATCGATTGCTGCATGCTTTCCAGTGCCTTGGTGTTGGACTCGGTCTCCATAGAGTCCCACTCCCTTTGCGGGGGCGAGGCCCCACGTTTACCCGAGCGCGCCTGTGCCTCCCCTGGCGGGGGCATCTGCTGTCTCTCGCCCTGCGAGGAGTAAGATTTGCGGAACGACTCAAAGTCAGCCCTCATCTGTTGAAGCTCGGCCTTCAGGCGAGCATTCTCTTGGACCAACGTAGCTACCCTGGGGTCTTCCCTATGCTCAGGCAATGCTACCTGCTTTACCTTTCGTGGGGGCGCCGCTGGCTTCGGCTTGGCACGATCCGCCCAGGTAGGCTCTTTCTGGATCCGCACCCGGGAGTCAGAGCGCCCTCTGGAGCGAGAGCGAGAGCTGCGCCGGCGGCCAGCTGGCGTGACGGAGCGCCCCCGCCTGGGAGCACTTGCCACGCTGGAATCACGTGGCCGGCCTTCCTGGGCCAGCTGTTGCTGAGTCTTTTTGGCGCGCTTTCGGCGCCGTCTTCTCCGTCGCACGACGTAAGGGACTTGAAAGCGTTCTTTACACGTTCTGTCCGCCATGGGATGTGTCCCTCCGCAAAGGGCACATTTCGGTGAGCACTGGTGATCTTCGGGTGGGGAGGCGAGTCCACAGCCTCTGCACACCCTCTTGTTTGGGTTGGGGCAAACATCGGCCCTGTGGCCTAGGCCTCCACACGCGTAACACACGTCGGTTTGGCGCTTGTAGAGTGTGCAGCGTAGCAAGCTGACGCCGCACATGACGTAGTTTGGCACCTGCATGCCGTCGAAAAGCACTACCACCGTCGTGGTGTTCTTGATCCTCTTGGCTTCTAGGGCCTTTGGATTTCGGTGGTTGACAATCATCGTTTGGAGCTGGGCCTCGCTGATGTCGGTGTCCACGCCTCGTATGACTCCTTTACAGGTGTTATCGGGGGCCGCCATATATGCCGCCACCTTGTATGATCCTTCGCTTAGTCGAATCTGTTGGATCCCTGCGTAAGCGTTTGCATTCTTCTTCGCTGGAGTGGAAACGACGAGAATGTTCTGGGCAACGTTAGGGCAAACGATGTCGGTCTCTGCCGGGGCTAGAGCAGCCGCCATGGCAAGAGCTTGTGCGAGCCTAATTTGGCTTGTTTTTCTGATGTCAAGTCCATCCCTCGGCCTGACGATAATTCGTATGTGGTCCTTCGGTAGTCGGGGGAGCCTCGATGCGGCTGCGAGGCGCTTCATCGCGCCTTGCGGGGCTGCCGTGCGGCGGCCTCCCTTCGAGCCCACGTGCGATGCGTTGCCCGCCGAAACTGGCGTTTCTACACGAGCTTTCTTGTTCCTGCCCAGCGCTGTCGTCCAACCAGGGCTATTCGCTTCTTCGCGAGAGATATCCTCTCCCTCCACCATCTCTACTTCGGGCATGTTGCCCCTCTTCGTCGAGGTAGGCCTAAGCCTACCCGCGCCTCGCCGGCGTGGTCCACACGAAAAGTTCCAATAATTTGGCAAAACGACCACTCACCGAAAAAGGTCCGGTATCGACGTGATCATTGAAGAGTTGCACTGATCATTGAAGATTGTCATTGAAGAGTTGCACATAACCACTGGCACATACCCCCTGATTCAACGTTCCGTCAATGAGGTACCCTGAATCTCGACACATACCCGGAGGCGCATACCCAGTGACCCAAGTTGGTGTCAAAGTGGTTTCATTTAAGGGCGCAGCTTCCCCAGTGGCACATTTTCAGTGAAGCAAGTTAGCGTGAAAGAGGTTTTATGACTAGCGGCATGTACTCAGAGTCGCATGCCCAAGGTGTTACGACGGCTGGTTTCGAACTCCGTTCGCTTAGCACAGCAGCCCAATACTCTACCCGTTAGACTGTGTAGACAGACATCGGAAAGAGCGTTAAGTATACTATGAATGCTAATAGAGTGAAAAGGAAGAATGACAAGGATTGTCATCCGGCTGGGTCGAAAAGCCTAATAGGGAAAAAGTAAGGTTCGAAGTAAACGAAAAAGAGAATCTAAGAAAAAGGAAGTTAGGGAGGCCAAGTAGACGTTTGTTTCGTTCGCTATACTAAGATGGGTTAAGCAATAATGGAATGGAAAGAGTAAACTAGAGAGAGAGAAGACGCTGCACGCTTGCAACAAGATAGCAGGCCGGGGCAAATGGTTACTAGAGCCGGTACACTTCTAAAACTATTTTTGCCTATGAATAATTATTTGCGACAGCGGCGCATGGGGCCAAGCTCCCAGGTTATTTACTTTTGTACACGTTCTGGGACGTTCCCTCTCTCAATAGATTGAAAAAGGATGACATGTCTTTGTACATTCAAAAAATAAATTGGCCATTTGTTTAATTCTCGCAACAGCGTCGATGAGTTGGTGAATGAAAGGGGAAAATCATCCACCCAAATGTAGCACGAAACTACAATAAAAACTCATACGCGTTTCTCCGAAAAAACGCTTTGCAGTTGAGGAAACATTTGTCCTTGTCCATGGGGAATGTTGAATTTACTTTTGCTGGTAAATATTTTGATCTTGTTGCTAAATGTTATCACCCATTAGCTCTCGCATATGAGATAGCGCAGCATGTGTGGGGCGAATCATAGCCTCACTGGCTCTTACGTCATCATGCCCACTTGACTAACTAAAAAATGGAACGCTGGTAAATTCTATTGCGAGAGTTCTGTCTCATATTTTGCTGCACCTTCTAAACTTCTTGCACTTCTAGCAAATGAAGCAGCTTTCATTTCCTACCTCCAATTATAGATAACGCGGCGCATTGGGGGATCAGATAATCTGAAAAGATTTGTAACATTTACAACGTGGTGGTGAAGACGGTTGTAACTGTCGTGCCGCTACACAATGTAGCCCTTTAGTAAATAATTAAAGAAAATATCTTAACAAATATTTTTTCCTTGGGCATGGTTTTAAACCATACTTCTTCCTTACCAGTTCATAACGTTGGGAGAACGTCAATGCCGGCACTCCGGCAATGAAGAGGACCACAGCAAGAAGGGAGGCGAGTCCCATCTTCCTGGTTATGGTTTGCCGCATCGGGGCCTGACGACTGCCGCTGTGTCTTGGCCGAACTGCTATCTAAGGCCGGTAGCAGCAGCAAGGTTATAACGTGCACGAGAGCGAGATCCTAAGTCTGAGCTACTTTCCATTTTGGCGTTGGTTCGTTTTTATTCATTGCTCACTGGAACAGCGTAGCTCACTTGAATACAAGATGGCATCTTTGATTGACAGGTGTCCAGAATGGTTTTTCTATCGCTCAACGAAACTCAACCACAGTAACAGTATAAAACGATAAATTCAAATGCTTTCCTGCGAGATTCGGACATTCGAACACTTATTCTCAAAAAAACAATGGGACGTCGCTAACAATTCACATTATAAACGAAAAGACCTTGGTTGCTATTCGCGACCCAATTTCTCTACATTTGAGGGACTCCGAAGCGGTCCTTCTGGCTTTTTCGGAATACCTATTGTGTGCAGGGACTGTGCTGGCATGACAACTGTGATAGTTAGCGGGCCATCGCACATGTTCCCTCTTCTTACAATACAATGGATAGATGGACATTCAAAGGTACATGGACGGGACCCATCGTTGCAAATCTTTAACGGGCTTAACGGTGCGGCAAAGCTGTGCCATGCTTCCCTTATCGCATGGTGAGTCCTATACCTTAAACATTTCCCGGCGATTAGCCCGTGTTCTCAGGCGTAGACAAACTGCGCAGAAAGTTCATTTCTTAAGAGACAGAGAAAGAAAGACGTTTATTAAATCAGGTAGGACCGCTCGAAAAGCACTTAATCCCATCGAATACGCATATCATAGTAAAACAACCTTAGAGTATCAAAGTAGAATAGACATCTTTTCATCTTTATAAAATGTAGATAGTAATTGTCCATGGAGTTGATTTGAACTGTCTTGAACAAGAAGCGTGAAGCAATGGAGCCGCGCGATGCGTACGTTTTTCACTTGGTAAGTTCGCATACTTGCTCATTTTCTCAAAAACGACCGTAGGTGGCGAGAATACAACTGTAGAGGTTTTTTTTTTTTTAAGTACGATTACTGGAATTACTAAGAAGGTATTTTAGAGCAACAATAAATTGTCAGGAATATCAAAGCGAGTACTCTGAATTTGGGCTCACAGCTTACGGGTTGTTGCTTGCGGTCTATGAAGTGCGTTTTCGAAAACGCTAGGAGTTATATAAGCAGGTATTTCGAACTGCCTTTCTTCCCGTTATCAAGAAGAGCACCCCTTTCAGCGCTGGAGCTTAGGCACAGCCAAAGCTAAAGCCTCCTGCCTCGTTGCACGAACAAAGAGGTGAAAGGAGCGCCCTGTCCTGAAAAGCAATGCTGAGGTCCTCGTCTAATAAACTACTACGCTTCCTCTAGTCAAAATCACTTGGTCACACAGGTCTCTAATGGGGCGCAACCCAAAGCAGCCACAAAAGAGCGCATACGTCGTCACACTTTGTAACTTGAACGTTCTTCGAGGCTGATTTGCCACTTGTCGCAATCCCGCTGCAAGAGGTAACCTACTCATACTTAATTATAAAACCATTGCTTTTGATTTCTTTCCCGAGAAGGTGCCACGTCTCCATTCCGAGCTCCCTATGTATCACGGGTTTCTTGAACGTTTGGTTATGCCTACATAACATCGCAAATTGATACTTGGGAGGACCAATTGCCGTCATAGATATCAACATGCTACAACCGCCTGCTACTGCTAGTGCCACCCCTGCAAATCTATATCTGGTCACTCTTGAGCTGGCATTTTGTGCCAAAACTTGCATTTTTACTTGCGTGATTTTGTAAATGTGACGCGCACTGGAAGCGAATTTGAATGGCGCCTCCTGTAGAAGTAATATTTCTGAGAACCCCGCGAGATAGCGATAGCAAATTGGGATAGCAAATTATTAGAGAGCTATACGGAGTAAGGATAGTAGTTTTATCAGCTGTATAAACTTGCACATGCAGCAGCACCAGCAACGCGCAGAACTGTTGTCGACGCCGTCGGCGTTTTGCCCGCGTTCGCACCGAACGCGCTCGCATTGGTGACTGTTGCCGGTGCCTCTGGCGGCGACTCGGCGGTTCTCGACGAGATCAGAACGGGACACTCGTCGAGCAGCGTCCGAAGTCTTTACCACCTTCTCGCCTCGCAACGTTTTATTGCGATAGCAATTATATGGACACTCAAAAGCAGATTTCTGCCGTCGCCGTCGCCGTCGCCGTGAGGTTCCGTATGACGTCAATGGAGATGAAATAGTCGCCGCGCGCCGCCGAACGCTGTATGTGCGAGTGAAAGGGCGCGAGGGACGCGCGCTTTCACGGGGAGTGAACGCACGGCGGAGAACAAACGCGCGTTCTGCTCTGTGCTCCCTTAAGGGCTGCAGAAGTAGGCGTCTCTTTCCTCCTCTACAATCACCATATATGTAGAGCAAACATGCCTTCTTCCGACGCACGAAAGGCTGTGGGGGGGAGGGGGAGGGAAGGGAGGCGATGTTTAGCTGCGGCACCAAGTGCCTATTTATATCAGAGGCTCCGGCAACAGTCACCAACGCCGCACGCATTTTGAACGAACGCGGGCAAAACGCCGACGGCGTCGACAACAGTTCTGCGTGTTGCCGGTGCTGCTGCATGTCCAAGTTTATACAGCTGATAAAGCTGCTATCATTACTCCGTATAGCTCTCTTCAAATTTGCTATCGCAATTGATGCTTCACCTTTAGGTGAAACTGCGACAACTTTTTATATAAATACCCATTTGGTGCCGCAGCTAAACGTCGCCTCCCCTCCCTCCCTCCCGTCCCCCCACGGCCTTTCGCACGACGGAAGAAGTCGCGTTCGCTCAGTATATAAAGTGATTGTAAAGGAGGAAAGAGACGCTTAATTCTGCAGTCCTTCAGGAAGCACGGCGCCGAACGCGCGTTTGCTCTTCGCCGTGCGTTCGCTCCCTGTGAAAGCGCGCGTCCCTCGCGCGCTTTCACTCGCACATACAGCATACGGCGCGCGGCGACCATTTCATCGCCGTTTGACGTCATACGGAACCTCACGGCGACGGCGACGACGACGACATAAATCCGCTTGGAGTCTCCATGTAATTGCTATCACAATAAAGGAAAACTCGGTGCTCGAATGACCCATTGAGCGAAATGCAGCTCTGCTAACGTGAAACCTGGGGAGGTGCGAAGCATGCAGTGATGCACCGCTAATGGGCTCATACTGCCTTAACCAATGGCTCATAAGCCCGTAAACGCGGCCTCCTCATTACGCCGACAGAAGAGAAGTGAAATTCAACGCTGGAATGATGAGCGGCAACGCAGCCAGCTTTGGAAGACGAATAGGAACGCTGGGGCAGTGGCATGAGCGCGTGCCGAGCGTGAGCACGAACCGCTTGCTTCAACGCAGCCAGCTGTGGAAGGCGATGACGACGACGAGCGCGTGCTGAGCGCGAGCACGAGCCGCTTGCTTACCGTGACAACGACGACGACGATTACCACAGGAGGCGCCGAAAGCCCGGGCGCATAAGGTGCTTCGCACCTATAAGGTGGTGGCGTACTTATTGCTGTTGACAGTCCTCTGAGACCTTCTTCTTCTTTCTGGGGTTTTACGTGCCAAAACCAGTTCTGGTTACGAGGCACGCAGTAGTGGAGGGCTCCGGATTAATTTTGACCACCTAGGGCTCTTTAACGTGCACTACAACACAAGCACACGGGTGTTATTGCATTACGCCTCCATCGAAATGCGGCGAGATGTGTAACGACATAGAAAGTATTCAGGAATCGATTTGGCTTGAAGTCAGCCTAGCGCGCTGTGAGAAATTATTAATCAAAACTTTCCATGTATCACCGAATATTTCCCCTGTCTTGTTTCATGAGGTCATCTCTCCTATTGAAAACGCCTTATCCTCTTATAACAAGCACAGAGTAATCCTTCTTGGTGATTTTAACACACTAGGAATTGATTGGAACCCGCTTACATATTCTCATTACAATTATTACATAAAGAACAAATGCAGCCTGTTATTGGACTTTGTCCTTCTGTTCTCTTCAGCAGCACAGCTTGATCACCAATCTCTGTGGCAACGTTTTAGACCTTTGCCTCTCGAATGCTCAGGTTATTGTGGAGGGGATGCCATCAGGGCTCCCGTTCTGACATTTCCATTGTCCTTCCCGATAAGTTTCCCCCCTCACTTAAGGTAACTGCCTCTGTGTCAGCCTTGAAGCAGAGCTCTTCCACTGGCATAAATGAATCTTCTCGCTTAGCTTTCAAGCGGGGTGATTATGTTGGCTTGTACGATTTCTTCTCCGCCACCGATTGGTCACTGGTCACAGATAAAGCAAATGTCGATCACCAAATAGATCAGTTTACGAAGCTTGTTCTGAGCAGTATGCGCAAATACATTCCTCAGTATAGTCCAAACACCCTAAATATCCACAGTGGTTCTCATATGAACTTATAACTGCCTTAGGTATAAAGATCGCGCGCACCATAAATCCAAAAGTCCAGTGCTTAATAAGTGGAGAGAAGAATCCCGAAGCGGGATCATGACTCATATATTTCATTCTTGGAGAAGAGCGGCTCCGACCGATCGGCGTAGATTTGGAAGTATATCCGCAAGCGCTCTAGTAATCGCAGAGAGTGTTTTCGCCTGCTGGACTCTAGAGGAGTAGAAGTCTAAGCTTGTTTTGCTGCCCATTTCTCTTCCTTATATAAACCTTCAGGTTTAAACGCTGGTGTCAGTCAGCAACACACAACGGCTCATACATTTAGTCCTGTGTTGTTTGATGAAAAGCTGATCTGCGAATCCCTTAAGCGCTTGAAACCTTCCCTATCCTGCGGCCCTGATGGCATTCCCTCCGCATTATTAAAAGCTTACGTCAGTATATTTGCCCCAGTATTGACATCTATACTTACTAATTCTCTGAACACTTCCACTTTCCCTCGCATGTGGAAAACTGCTCGTGTTTTTTTTTCTGTATTTAAGTCTAGCTGTAGAACCGTTGTCTCAAATTATCGCCCAATTTCTCTTCTGTGTGCCTCACCTAAGATTTTTCAGCTTGCTCTTTACAACATATTGTATTTTACTGTGAAGAACGCATTGATCCCGAACTAGCATGGATTCCTCTCCGGTCGCTCCACTATCACAAATATCAAAAGTTTCATGACCCAGATCTCCTCGCCGGTACTCCAAAGGGGGCAAGTTGACACCATTTATTGTGACGTTAGCAAAGCTTTTGATGTGGTCAGCCACTCACTGTTTCTGATCAAGCTTACACACATTGGTGTTGAATCGTCGATTGTAAATCTCTGGCGGAGTTATCTTATTCATAGATCATGTTATGTTATCGTCAATGGCCAAACGTCTTCTTCTTACGTGGCAACTAGCGGCGCCCCTCAGGGATCAGTATTGGGACCACTCCTTTCTTTTAATTTTTATTAATGACGTTCCTTCTGCCCATTCGGCATTATTCATTCCTTCTATATGCCGGTGACAAAGATTTTTAAGACAATTCACACTGTTGATGACTGTCGCATCCTCCAGTCTTACCTGCTTTCTTTGTTTAAATGGTGCACAGATAATAATCTAACCTTGAATGCTGTTAAGACCAAAGTCATGACTTTCACCCGCAAAACAGCAAGCATTTCTTTTTATTATTCGGTAGATTCTGTACCATTGTGTAGGGTCCATGACATAAATGATCTCGGTGTACTTTTTGATACAACCTTACACTTTCCAGCTCACACTAAACGCGTTGCAATGCGGGGTATGCGCACTCTTGGCTCTGTTTGCAGACTATCAAGAGAATTCAATTCTCCTACACCGTTCCGCAAGTTGTACACAACAATCTGTCTTCCTCAACTCGAATATGCATCGGTCGTCTGGAACGGCATCTCTAGATCCAACAGGGCATTATAGACCGGGTCCAGAAAAAGTTTCTAAGCATATATTATCACCACTTTGCTAGCACGGACCCTGGACCTTGCTCTAGCACTGTGGGGTTAATGTCATTGCCCTTACTTCGCTGCCGACGTAATCGTGTTGACCTTCTGTTTCTTCTCAAACTGCTTCACGGTATCCTCATGTACATGATACAACTCCTCAGTTGTATCATGTATTCCGCGCAAGATCACCAGAGAACACAGACCTTTTCATGTTGCTGCCTGTCACCACCAACATTCAACCGTCCACAGAATGCAGAGTCTTTACAGCGCCCCCTTTCATGACCTTGATATTTTTCACAACTCGCTGTCATTATTCTGTTTGCGTTCTTAGTTTCACATATTGTTCAACTTCCCTTCTCCTCCTTTTTCTTATGTATGCATTTTGCGCCTTGTTGTGTGCACACTTTTCTTTTCAAGAATGTTATTTTTAGTTGTTTTTTTTTACTGATATTGCCCTGCTGTATTTCTTTTTCTATGTAAACGTGCGCCATCCCTGAGACCTCATGATTGTTCCTGCGCACGATAAATAAATGATTGATTGATTGAAGTATACTGCACAGTGGCTGCGTTGAAACATACTTCATTAATGTGCTAACGTGCTTATGACACTAGTGTGTCGCGTCTATGCCGAGATACGCTGGTCGATGATGTCATGGTGCGAGGCGCGCGTACATGGCTGAGTAGCGGCATATGGAGACTGAAGTAGGATACATAGCCGCCTATTTTCAAACTGTGATGCTCCCTTGCGGTCACGATTTAACTGACAGTAACTTTGCATGCTATTGGCATTATGTTCACATTTACTATGTCGAATTCCAGTGCCACTTTATGGAATGCAGAAAACCATTTGTTTGATTGGTTTCAAACGTTCATGTTCTCGAAGCTGAAGGGGCGTGCTCCCGTACTCGTCTTACTCGCAAGTCACGGTCCTATTCCTTTTCGCTTTTCCCAGCGATGAGACTTGATATCACCACAACAACGTTTGCGCAAGTCAATCATTTCCGCTGTCAGAGCCGCCAACGCCATTGGAGCAATTTCACATGCTAATCTTTTGACGTCAACGTGCATAAACTGACTAATTTTATATAATGCCATTTTGAAATCTGCAGCAGAATGAGTCTGTAGATATGAATTCGCTCATGGGAGCACGTAGCACATTTTGCCTTTGCCTTGGTTATGAAATGAAGTAATAAAGGAATGAAGAACCCAATGAATAATTGAACTGATCAATCAATCAGTCTATATGAATGAGCGTTTATTCAAATGGCATAGCATTTTTGCCGCGATAAACCGCTAATGAAGATGCGCTGATCTGAGCTCCAGTGATGTCTGCTGTCCTTCACTTTCCATTACATTCTCCCCCGTGCCCTTTCTGTAAAGGGGTCTGTGTTAGCACTAAAGCAGTAGCTATGAAGCAGCATTGTACGTAAAGGTAACATGCCATGACTGTTGTCGTATTCTGCAGAACCGGAACGATCTCACTGGCACTCTCTTGTAGATTAGAATTTAACCACACTGCGTAGTCTACCATGCAATGAATGCCGCGGATAAACCCCAATAAAGCTTTGTATTAGAAGGACATCAGAATTCTGCAAGCGGTACTTCTGAGACACCTAATAATGAAAAAAATCAATCCGATCCCACGCACTGTGCGAATCACTTTAGAGCGAAGTGATTTGCTGGTAGCTGACTACCCAGCATTGTTTGATATTACGCAAAGTGTTATCAGGTGGACCAACAGGTCTGTGCAGGACGTGTGTGCGTAAGGCGAACATCAATGTGTCTGACGCGAGCATGTGCGGGACGACCGCAGCAAGACGATGGTGACGACGATCATGTGTCTATTGAGGCCTGATTATGTGGAAGAGGGTAGGTTTGTCGAGGGAGTCTGTAGTGTTCTAGTATGGTGTTGTATTGCAGTGGTGTGGTTTCAGACTTGGTGGTAATGTCGGCTCCTTCATGCAGTTCACGGGAGGCATGTACTCGGGCTACAGCTTGGGCCCGCTGGTTTCCGCTAGGGACTCTTGTCCAGGGGCTCATACTCTGTCGACGCCCGAAAGAGGCGTGTCGAGAGGCTGGCCTTGGAGGATCCGGTAGGTGGTACTAGATATAGATGCCCGTGGGTGTAGTTTCTGCAAGCGGTCTGTAGAGTCTGTTATGATAGCGTACCTTGTTCTGAGGCTGATTAGAAATTAAGGCCAATACTATATCGCCACTCATCTCGCCTTTCGGTACGAGATGAGTACATGTTCGATCGTGGTCTTCTATTTATACAAGTAGCATAGGACAGCTGTGCTTGACGGCAGAGGTTGGATTTCACTGTCGGTCAGGCATTTATTTTTATTGCAGGGGTCAGAAGTGTGGCGAGAGAAGAAATACCTACCTACCTACCTACCGCAAAGTGCGCGGAATGAGGCGAAGAATACTTCACATTAAACGTTGGTGCATTTTACAGCGCTCTGAAATATCTCAATAATTCGTGAGTGACGGCGTGCGGGTATTGGAGCTCATGTCCACGCTTACTTGCATCACCTGCAGAAAACACCGCTACCTAAATGTCAGTTTGAGAAATATACGCCATCGAGTACATCATTCCTTTATTAAAGCCAAAACCTTTGTATGAAATGTTCGGCTATGCGCTTGTATTGATAATCCTCGTCGATGGTTCGTGCACAATGTTTATCGCTATGCTTGATTATTCTACGCCATGTCTATATTATACCATGGGTAGACAGTCCTGAAGTGTGCTTCCATATTTTCATTATTCGGCAATATGATAATAACGATATTTAATGAGGAACCACGGCCTATCGTAAAGCGAGACAATTTATTATTTTGTTATGCACTGTCATCTTTTATGTAATGTTTTATTTTCCCTTTTTATATCTTTTTTCTTTTATGGCATTTTCGCTCGGCTATTCAGAATCTTTTGTTCTTTTTTTTTTCAGGGCTCGCTTTCAGCTTAAACGGATACTGAAGGAAAAAAATGAATATAGCTGCATTATTTTATACAGCTGCTGCAGTACGATAAAAGCCACTCTTGTCGCGAAAGGAGGCTAAATAGGCCGAATAAAGCCTCAAATTTGAAAGAACGGTGGCGACGCCAACTTGCAGTTCTCGCACCAGCTCCTAGCCATGACGTCATGTATTTTTACCACGTGTGCGCCGGCTTAAATCATGTTTAGTAGCAAAGATATACTACATTGTGTTCTAAAGATGGCCAAGGAGGGAAGTTTGAAAGTCTCGATAGGCTTTACTGTACCACAGTGGCCCAACCACGACAAAATATTTTGAATTCCGCGGCGTCACACGAGGTATCAGTGGTGATATTTTGGGGCGAAACTCAAGTAGTAAAAGCTTTACCTGAATTTTTATTTTAGTCGCCCCGAGCTCAACGACCAAACCCTGGCCATCCAGACTGCCCGCGATCGGGCCGTCAAGCTCGGCTTGGCGGTCCCTACGTGGGACTAGCCGGGTGGCGCGGGGTCTCCCCTGCGTCTTCTCTTGACCTAAATAGTTATTTCACTCACTCACTCACCCTTCTTTAACCATTGACTTAACGAGAATAGGTTCTGCAAAGAACACTTAATTACTCTATAAGCAGATTAAGTGTTCCTCTTTATTGTCTTTTAACAATAAAATAAACAAAATCGTCGTCTTTCATCTGCTGGAAGGATCAACCTTTAGGCTGAATTGCATTGGCTTACCACCAGCTGCTTTGGGACAGCGAGGGGCTTTGCCAAGCACTAGTCCCGGACCGGCCGGCGACCGTAGACCGTGGCCCTCATGGCGCAGGCGTTTTCGGCGTCGCCGCTTCCTTCTTGGTCTTCGGTCTTCTTCGTCATCAAATTCCACGTGGCGTTTTTGTCGAAGCTTTGCTTGGCCTCCGACTACTGTGGGTGTATTTACACCATCGAGGTACGATCCTATTACGTTTGCCCACGGGTGGTAAACCGGCAATTGGTTATGAACCCCTCCCCCACCTCGCGCTCTCCCTCTTCCCAGGAGAGGGCTACCCCCCCACGAGTCTTGTGGGATTTCCTGGTTCCTGGGCTGGAGGCCGCTATGGTAGAAGAAGTTGTCTCTGATCCCGTTATTCCAGTGGATCACGTCATCCCAACCTGAGGAAAGAAGCGAGGAATGAATAAAAGGTATTAGAATATTTCATTTCGCAACGAAAGTAGGTAAAAGGAAACGCTACGCGCTTGCTCACCACCTCATCCTATATCCAGTGTGCCCCACTCAGCGAGCACGACGACTTAAGTTTGGCGCGGGCGGTGACACAATTTCTCTTACAAATCATTCGACGGAATGTTGTTTGAAAGCTACTCGATGAGCGGTACAGCGTCAAAGACATGCACTGCGCGTCACTGGCTGCCAGTGCTTCTTTATTTCTAAAACTGGCACATACCGACTGCGAAGAAAACGGGGGGACGAAGACGTTAGCTAGGTCGAGCGAGCTGCATATGAATACGGGAGAAAAGAAGGCTGCGGTGTTTGGCAAAATAGTTTAATTGGATCGTACCCAACTCTATACTAAGTAATTTGTTAATGGTTGACAGAATTAAGATTCATACAGGCTTCGCTTCTTTGTCTAAATAATTATCTATTGGTGAGTAATGTGCCGTCAATGCACTCGCTGTCACGCAGATCCACCTTTCGAGTACCTGATCAAAATGCATGATCTCGTCTTGTACTTCACCTGCTGTCGAAGAAGTGATATCGCTCATCAGCTTTTATGAGTCGAACGACGTAACGAGCCATTATTATACTTCTCTTGAAATCATGGTTAAAATATTTAAACTTTTTGTCATTTTTTCTTTGTCAAGTACAACCGTAGAACAATCCTGATAGCTCGCAAGAGTTTATGTAGAAGTCACAAAGCTTTTTGTTCGTAAGAAGAAGGGGCGATAAGCCGACCGCCGTAGTTAGTATCAATGCCGTTATCGTGGTTCTCCGTTATGTGTTCTTACTTAGCGCTGTAGCGTAAGAAAGGCTTCGTCAATACAGCCTCTGTCGCGTTGAATTTAATTATGTCAACCGAGAAGACCCATTGACAGGGCATTGACTTCTAATATGAGTTAAACATGATTTATGAGAGTACTATGCTCTGAAGGCTAAGTGTTGCAAAAAATAGGAGAGAAATTATATGCCCGAGTCTCCCTGGTGAACCGCTGGATGATCTCCGCTCAAGATTCGCATACTGAGGCATGTCATGCATGCAGCTTAGTTTAATAACACGTGTGCGGTTATTGCAGAGCAATTTTGTTCACGATGAATTAAAAGTAGGCGTCGTGTGTGACCATGCCACTAAAATATTTTGACATTAAACGTCTTTAAAATGCGGTCAAGGGAGGGGTTGCTTGCTGAAACTGATGTAACGGAAACATGTTATAACATTATTGCTTATAGATTTGCAACCGTGCTATCGATGAACCTAACTTTGGTATCTGTGTACAGAGAAAAGAAGCCATTATACCACCGTGCATGCATCGCTTGCACAGATGGCGCTGTTGGCGCGCCATGCACGATGCAATCGGGGCTAATTTAGCCTCGTGCGTTACGGTTAGAGAGGCATAGCTCGGCTGTGCGTTTGTCCATTCATGAAGGAATAGTCGCGTTTGAGAGAGCTCGCTATGCCATAATAGGTATAATTTACCAAATTCAAACTGCCTTTCATCGGTAATTTTGAGGCCAACAAGTGTGCAATACGTTGCGAAGATGCAACGCTTTCTCATCTATTAATGTGCACCCGTCACTGTTATTTATGCAACACGCAGTATATAAAGCTTCGTAGCACAAAAGACACCGGACAGCAAAACCTGGCCAGAGGAAGACTCAAAAGGGAGCATGTTAGTCACACTGCAAGTCTTCTTGTGTGGGTTTACTGGCGAAAAGAGCCAGACAACCAAGTGATGCCAATGCATCATATGAGACAAACATGGTGACCTAGCAAGAACATAAAGTAAACGCTTTAGGGTTGGGCCTTGCAAGATTTCTGTAGGGCGTAATATTTACCACTCTGCTGGGAACACTGATACACGTATGTGTGATGGCCATGATGTTCTGAAATGGACGCACCAGTGTCAGTTACGTATTTCAGCTTTTCGAATACGTGACCCGACAATAGGAAAATTAATTTTTGTCACGCAGTATGCCGCGATTCTTTTGATAAATGGTATTTCTCCGTCAGTAATGTTTCGCTCTTGCAATGACGTATATAATAATGCGGTAGCACTAGGAGTGTCTAAGGGGGAAAAAAGTGTGTGTGCGCGTGTGTGTGAAAGTGCGAAGAGCCAGTCATATTGTAGAAAAGTGAAGGGACAGCTATTACCGTGTACACATGTAGATGGTACTGGTAAAGACCTAGTAAATTTTACTTCAATTGAATTCTGGGCTTTTGCGTTCCCAAACCACGATTTGATTATGAGGCAGACCGTAGTGGAGGACTCCGGATTAATTTTGACTACCGGGGCATTTTTAACGTGCCCCCAATGCATGGGACATGTTCGTTATTGCCTTTCGCCCCCATTGAAATGCGGCCACCGCGGCCAGGATTTCATCCCGCGACCTTGTGCTTAGCAGCGCAATAGCATAGCAGCTAAGCCACCGCGGAGGGTAAATTTTACTTAATAGCAACAGTCTCTTCCTTTCCACTAAGCTATCCAGCATATCACGTGCCCTTATGCCCATAAACGCCCCTATCCCCTCCTCTAACCTTCTGTCTTATCGGCCAACCGTAACTAATACATTTTGCCACAAGTCATGCGCAGGGTGAAGCTGACTGCACCTTATATGTAATCAATGTTGGAGTAGACACTGTATGTTCTAGCTTTCTTCGTATCGTTATCTAGATCATTCGTCGCGGTAAAAGAAATAATGTGTTGTAGCGCCCCAGTGGTTAACCGTAACTACCGCGTGCCTATTGCGCATAAACAAAGTAGGTAAAATGAAGAACAGCACTCGCCCAAGAATTTATTCTCCAATTAGGTGTTTGAAAACAGGGGAGAAATGTGTTCCACTACTTTAATTACCTGTGTTCGGGAATCCGTTGTCGTTGAACTGACCATCGTAAAACTTCTGTCCGTGCTGTGGTCTTCCACTGATCATATCGCCTCCCCTCGAAAGGAGCAAAGGCCAGGGCACGGCATATTGATTCTGCTGTAAAGGTTGGAGGCCATGCAAGGTGTTATTTTATTAAATTGGAGAGTGTCCAAAATGAGAACTTAGCTTAAGAGGAATCCGTCAGTAATTATGGGCCTCTGAACTTATGAACTGAGTTGAAAGATGAAGAGAAAGGTACGTAAGGCAAATACGTTTTACTCTAAACTTCTCGCCTCGGCTCCAAAGCCTTCCGCAAGTCCAAGCACAACGCTGGACCCTACACCTCAGGGGTACAAACAAACAGAACACCCCGACTCTCGAATTCCTGGTGAAGGAATTTGACGGCAAACAGAAACTCAGAATCGTTTCTGGCGAAACTGCCGTGCTCTTCTTTGCAATGCATAAACCCTTGAGTTGCCCAAGCTGAGGCTTCAGACGCCTCGCCACTCTGGACAAAACACTAAATCATAACAGCTGGGAGATCACCTAGCAGCTAGAATTCTGCAATTCACCAGGTAGTACGTGGTTGAGAAGTATGTAAAGCATCGAGGTCTCCCAAAAAGACATTGACGTCATCGTAGAGCTGACGCAAGTAACGAACGGAAGGTGAAGCTGGTAGTGAGTTCATGTCGGAAACTATTTGTAAGTTTTCCTGCATTCTCATGTATTTATTATTGACCCTTTTCGCGGAGCAGTTTTTTTAGAGAAACGAGATGGCGCTCACGGCGGCGCGCCATACCTCTCCTCAGCGATCACGCACGAATACGAAACCATTACCGCTTCCACCTTGCTTCTGTGCGATCAGCTGTCGGAAATGCAACTGAGTTTTCGCTAACACACCGTGCTCCAATCATGCTAGATTGAATCATGTGGATTGAAGACGTGTGCAGTAGTTGGCTGCAAAAATAGTGACTGGCATGTTAGGCAACAGAATGAATCTGTGTAGCCAAGTTCGCGGACCGCAGCTGCCACTGTCCGAACGTGTTACCGGCACTTCGTGATGTATGGCTTTCCTCGAGGATAGAGAAATTTGCTCATCCGCCAGCCTTGTATCGCTAGCCTTCAAAGAAAGGGCTTCATCCCCAGAACATCGGCAAGAGTGAGTTCCACTCGTTAAAGAATGACAAATGGAGTAGCGCCGCCTCCTGTCATAGTAAGTTTCGCGCACGTTGTCTATACACATCTGTCCCAAATGGGAGGAAAACTTACGCCCACTCTATCGCCGACGTATCAATAATAGGTGAATGGGCGCACACTTGAAAATATGCGCACTGTATACGCACAACAAATGACAGACTACAGCGATGGCGCACGAATGGTCGAAGCTGAATGTTTCGCCCACGGGATCACCGCGAAAAGGGTCAATAGTTAAGATCAGTTCTCTATTTCATGCAATAAAGCCTCGGATACAAGGGCAAAAGGCAGATGTCCACTGCCTCACGGGACCCCAGCACCCGAATGCACACACTCAGAGCATGCAGCAACAGAAACGAGAACGTCATGCACCATTTATACATACAGAACACAGTTTTATTTAAAGTAAACAATGAAATAAGGTGCATACTTTTGTAATCATAAAGGAAAATTCATACAAATAACGAAACCTCAGGAGCATAGACATTTCTGTATATAAAACCTATTATTCATTAGGGCCGGACAGGAGGTAGGCTTTAACATTCTTTTTTAAAGAGTCCAGCGCGCACGTTTCTGAATAATTTTTATGGCCTGTGTATGTCAAAGCGCCGAACACCTGCGATGAATTCGAAATTCCATCTCGCCCAGATCAATACCTTGTTAGTATTCATCTTGATACTTACATCTCCGTGATTCTGGCTAAGCGATGCCGTAGGTACCACAGCAATGAAGAACGCCGCCGAGATAACGGCTGGGACATTCATGTTTCAGACTACATCCCCCACGGGAGCCGGCAGACTGCCCCCTGCGCTCGATGGCGGACACGTTATAAGCCTTGCAGTCGCAACAGTGTCACGTGTTCAATATTTAGCATCTAAGATAGCACTGCTTTCCACCATCCGAGCGGACTTGCTTTCACTCACATTTTCTTAAAAACACATCAATGATATAACAAAAGAACCAAATCCTCGCTTTAAACGGGCCAGACCTTGCGTGACTAGGCAGTGTAACAAAACAAAAGAAAACTGGATGATGGATAACAAACTGTCTTCTGTCTTCAAATGCAGATGCCCCCGAAACAATGAAACAAGCTTAGCACAATTAGTTATGAACTAGCTTAACCTTGGAGCAGCTTTCTTCAACCTGCTTTCTCATAAAACACTTTGTTAAAAATGTCAGACGCTGTCCCTTGCACTCTTACAAAAACTTCAGTGCACCGTTTCTGTACTGCCTAAACACAGTGGCAGTCCTAGCAGCTGATAAAGAACCGAAGCATGGATTTCGCCTGTCTCTGTGTAATGTGACTGCGTGATATAAGCAAAATATATATTTGCCGCTGTTCCCCGACAAAGTACGACAGGAGAGCCAGTTCTTTTGTGCCCGTAAAACAATGGATGGAGGTGGGTGAAAAACAAGTCCCATTGATAGTTCGTATAGTTATATCTTGAATTAGAAGGGCGCGAAACAACGACACGCGCAGACGAAAGGGAAACAGGACAAGCACTGAACTAGCTGCCAAAATCTATTGTGATACACTACCTAACGTGTAAACATGAATTCATAAACACACACATCAAAACAGGGCACCTCAGGCACCCCGTACAGATTATGTGTACCAATTAAGTCCTCGTGAACACGGCACGTTTCTGAATGTTAAGTAAAAAAACTTAAAAAAGCTCGTTGAACCTCCGTCACGGTGCACATTTAACGGCGAGATCTTTACAGACTCTTGAGAAATGCTCCTTCTGACTTGCAAGCTCGACAAAGATTGCACACTCGATGCCGGGGAAGGAGTACCGGCACCGGAGCTTCCTTGCAGTTTCAGTTGTAAGTTAGCACTCGTGTTGCCCATGTCTATTTTCCGTCCTGTATATTTCGCGCTAGTTCAGGAGGCGGCGCTGACACCGAGGCACCCTACGCTGGTTGAACTGCGAGCGTCATTAAACGCGGCCGAAGATCCTGTAGAAATGTTTAATGTTCTTATTTTTCTCCAAGCACAGTTGGCGAACTTCAATGAATGAATGAAAAACTTTATTTCATGAGCTTTTCAGCGCATGCGCCGGATGGAAGTGGGTCCCAGTTCACGGGAATCCATATGCTGTTCTCGCCGCCTGGCCCCTGGTTATACGAGTCAAAGCTGGTCTTCTAGGCCGGGGCTGGACAGCAAGATGTTCCATCGCTCTCTAAGGGGTTGGATGGGTAGGGGGATCATGTTGGGGTTAGGATTGAACTTCAAGAGCATCAATTAGTTTGGCAGGCTAAAAAAATGCATTGCAGACTGTTGCTTTTGCGATGACAGACAAATCCTTACTACCCCACGCGTCAGCTTCATGCCGAGGTTTTACAGCTAAGATGTATATGCCTAGACGAAACTCTCCGGTCCGACCACAGAGACCCTCCGGCGGAAGTAAACCTATCCAAAACCTATCGAAAACTCGCGTCTCGTTCAATTGGTGTGTACCAATAATGGTATGGAAGGGTACAAATGTATTACTAACATGACTGTTAGGTCATGGCATCAATACCGTCACATGCTCATCAGTTACGGCACGATTAACGATATTAAAATCACCTGTGACACATACCCGCATTGAATATGCGGGTATGAGCTAGGGACAAGAAAGAAAGAAAGAAAGAAAGACAGAAAGAAAGAAAGAAAGAAGAAGGAAAGAAACGAAGAAAGAAAGAAAGAAAGAAAGAAAGAAAGAAAGAAACGAAGAAAGAAAGAAAGAAAGAAAGAAATCACGTGTGGCTCATACCCGCATTGGATATGTGGTTAGGAGCCGCCGAGAGCAGTGATGCGGATAGCAAGCGGCAATGTAAGGCCCATCCGGCGGCTCGTGCGGCCGATCTAGACAAAGACGTTGAAGACGAATTGAAGAAGACTTTAATGAACCGTCGGGATTAACCTAGTGATAAACACCGGGGTCGCACATTTCAGCTTCGCTGGTTTACCATCTGTACGCGGTGCACGGGCGGTGTAATTTTTTTACCGCAATCGGACCAATGTTAACTACTGTGTTGGAACACCAGGGCAACGCGGCGGCAGCCCTTCAGCAAATACCGGCAACCAGGCATATTTTTTCTGCTTCTAACGCCAACTAGTTCCTTGAGACGACTGACACGTGCATCACGTCATATACCACGAGCGACAGCACGTATGAGTTGTTTTAATTTACGTTAAAAATAATAATGTTTTCTTTTTTTTATGTTTTTTTTTGTGGAGTGAGATATAAAAAGGGAGGGAAAGACAGGGAGGTTAACCAGTGCAATTACCAGCTGGTCACCCTGTGCCGGGGAAAGAAGTAAAGGAAAAAGGTGATACAGGAAACAAAAAAATATAATAAAGTGAGAAATTGTCACACAATAACGCGATGCTACGCGCTACAACTTTCAAGATCGGTCGCACAATTCACAAGCCCTTAAGAACAGAGCAGACCACTTAAGGCCTTGAGTGCCGAATCCCATCTGGACCAGTGTCCTAAAACTTTTTCCTCTGTCAAGGCGCGATCGTTCAGCTTTTCTAGGGCGTTCGCGAGCACTCTTCTTACCACAATGTAACGGGGACAGTCACTAAGGAGGTGCTTGATCATCTCCTCGCAGCAACAGTTGTCGCAAGCAGGGCTGTCGGCCGTTCCAATGCAGAAGGAATAGGCTGTCGTGATTACCACGCCGAGCCAAATGTGGCACAGAAGTGTTGCTTCCGCTGGTGGTACCTCTGCTGGAAAACGGAGTAGCAGGCGTGTATCCAATCTGTGGAGACATGCGTTGGTGAATTCCCTCGTGTTCTACAGAGACTGTGTGAGCTCGCGTGCGAAATAAGTAAAGCCTTGGGGTTGCATCAGTGGTATTGCAGTAACACGGGCACCATCATGTTTCAATCGGGCAGCGTCATCCACGCCGTGATTTTCATAAATTCCGCAGTGACCCAGTATCCACTGGTAGATGGTGATGTGCCTCTTGTCGATTGCGTGATGGTGAAGTAGTCGGACGTTTGCGACTAATTGCCGTTAGGTCCGTGGTTGAAAGGAGACAGCAGACACATGGAGAGCTGCCTTCGAGTTACAAAATATGGACCATAGCTGTGATGACTCGTGACCAATAAACTCCAGAGCAGCACGGACAGCGGCGAGTTTTGCAACCGTCGATGACGTAATGTGAGACGTCGTGAATTTGATGAGGATAAATTTCGCGGAAATTACCACTGTTCCAGCTGAACTTTTCGAGGAAACAGAACCGTCCGTGTAAACATGGAGGGGTTCTCTGTGCTTCTCATGTAGGAATGAAAGTACGGTATGTTTGAGGGCGAAAGATGACATCACTGCTTTCTTTTTTATGCCGGAAATGACAAGACGTGCTTGGCACGGGTGTAGGCACCACAACGCTAGATATAGTCATGCTGCAAGCGTGAAGTACGACGTTAAAATTACGTGGTTGGCGGCGATAATCCTGTTAAACGCTGAACGAGGTCGAGCGGCAGGAATGGAGGCGAGATGATGCGATGGAAGTTCGATGCGATGGAAGATGCGATCTTTAAAGCGTCGACTTGAATGTACGTATTGATGGGTTGGTCATGCGCGATGGCTGTTGCTGCTGCCGTGGATGCACACCTGGGAAGGCCAAGAAATATTCTCAGAGCTTCAGCTTGCACAGACTGGAGGGCATGGAGGTTGGCCCTACCAGACCCACCCTGTATAGCTGAGCATGCCTGGCTGTTTTACCGAGGTTGCCAAGAGCTGTGTATGTCACCCCGTCAGGTCCAGGCCATGAGGAACGTCTACATACTGCCAGCGCCTCTTGCAACTCGTCGATGGAAAACAGATTGTTCATACGAGAATACCGCGATTTTCCAATGTCATGGGGATGATGTGCGGTGAACGAGCCTGGTTGACCAGCAACCTTCGAATAGAAATCCTCCGCTGCGTCGATCTCTTGGTCACCTTGGCAGAGAGTCAGGCATGTACAACAGTAGAACAACTACGATGACTCGGCGAGTAAATTACCGCACTACCAGTTTCTAAAATAACAACCAATCCCCATAATGTGTTGTCTATGCATTGTGTACTTTTGCTTGCTGATGCATCTAATGTACTGCCTCGATATTCTTTCATGCTGATGTAATGGGTGTTGCCGGTAATATGTCCGGACTCATAACAATTTTTGTATGTGTTTTCCTCAACGCACTCTTGAAGCGCCGCGCAATCAGAGTGCAGTTCTGTTGAACGAAGTGGAGTTACAGACTTACACTATCAGTGTCACGTATATGACCTTACCTAATGATCGAATGGTTTAACTGATTAGTATATAGTTTGAGTTCGCAGACCTTAAAACACAGACAGATGCACAGCATCGCAATATCAAATACTAACAAACGTGTATAAGGTAATACCGTTGTTTGTATTTAATGACAAAAATCCGTTATATTTAACCGAAGTTTAAGTGTGGAAGACTTGGCATCCGTTCAACATTGAAGGGAAAAAATATGCAATGAACATAGAGGCTGAGTCGACAATCCCAACAACCTTAGGGGTGTCCACCGAACAGTTCTGGCCTAAACAGTTCTATGGAATTCATCATTCTCTCTAGGCATAAATATCTCACACATGTGTCTGTAAGGCTATGTATGTGAATGTACAATTTTAAAATAAGAACAGTGCCAGAGACAGGAGCAAACGAAGAAAGACACAAACAGCGTTGTTCTTTCTTCTTCGTTTGTCCCTGTCTCTCGCGCTGTTCTTATTTTAAACATGAGCTACCAGCATGCCCAAGTGTCTACCCTTCATAGTGAAATGCAGGCTTCAGCAGCGTACATATTCCTATTGTTTCCTATTGTGTGGTTAGACAATCAATAACTAGATTTTTTTTCATTTCTGTGTCACTTAATGCCATGTTTT
>NC_051158.1:189149188-189179114 GCF_013339745.2 Dermacentor silvarum
TACGGCAGAACGGTGACGGGGAACGAAGACGGGGTGAGCGAGAAGACTGGGATATGACTTGGGACAGCGGATGTCAGGGCGAGCGACGTGACGAGGATATATAGGGTCCTGGAACGAAGGCGTCAGATTTGGGCACATAGTCCGTCTCATAGACGGAATAGCCACGTCGTTCATTTTGCTGGCGCCGGCGGCAGAAACGAGATATATGACCACGTATGCCACAGTAGAAATATACTGGGCGGGAAGGGCGCCAGGTAGAGTCGTAAGTAGAGTCGTACGGGAGCCTTCACTGCCATGCAGGCCAGGTTGTCGCAGACAATGGCAGCAGGTGTAGATAGAACTGGTACCGGGGGCCGCGGTGCAACCTCTGCGTAAGAAGGCGCACAAACAGGCGCAGGGGACCGGGCACATGTGACACTTGTCATGGACGCCGGTTCTTCTTTAATGATCTCGCGCAAATTGGGAGGAGGAGCTTGCAGAGACGCAATGGCGGTGTTGGCCGGAGCATGGCCGCGAAGCTACTCTCGCACAATGATGCGGATGAGCGCTCGCAATATAGTTAATTAAGGCACTCAAACCGACGACCTTTAGTGTGAGTCGAAAACTACGACCTTTGGTGGGAGAAAACAATAGGAAGTAACAACGTATTCGATTGAGAATGTCAAGGAATTTAATGAGTGTATGTCTTCTGAGCAGGCAGGCTGTCGCCTTTATCGTGTTTAGCGTACGCTAAAGCTACACTCTACGTTTTCCCAATTAGCCCAGTACTTACATTATCAGAGCAAATTCATTAAGCTGTGAGCGGTCTGCTGGCTCTGCTCTGTTTCAGAGGTAAAGGTCTCATGTTCGGCGTTTTTGTGGGCGGAGATTGTATACAATTCTCAGATCTATAGATCAAAGGGGTGCACTACGTAACAAACCTGACGAGGGAGTTGTTGACGGAGACAAAGTTTGGCACCTTGCTGATTGCAGGCTATCTTGCGCAACCATAAATGATGTTCTGGTTATTTCTGTGGCGGTTCTTGCAATATTTCGCAAATATATACCTAAATCATAAAGCAAAAGAAGCATTGACAAGAATTTGACCTATGTGCAGTGCTTCTAAACTATCACTAGTTCAGCGACAACCACAAATGTGGCGGCGACCACAGGCACATTCAGCTGCCCGGCGTAGCAAAAATTTGTCGCAGTTTCACCCGAAAGGCGAAGCACCAATTGCGATAGCAAATTAGTAGATAGCTATACGGAGTACGGATAGTAGTTTTATCAGCTGTATAAACTTGGACATGCAGCAGCACCAGCAACGCGCAAAACTGTTGTCGACGCCATCGGCGTTTTGCCTGCGTTCGCACCGAACGCCCGAGGCGCTTTTTTACAAAATACGTATTTGATGCCGCAGCTAAACGTCGCCTCCCCTCCCTCCCTCCCGTCCCCCCACAACCTTTCGCGCGACGGAAAAAGTTGCGTTTGCTCTCTATATATGGAAAGGAGGAAAGAGGCGCTTAACTCCGCAGCCCTTCAGGGAGCACGGCGCAGAACGCGCGTTTGCTCTCCGACGTGCGTTCGCTCCCCGTGAAAGCGCGCGTCCCTCGCGTCCTTTCACTCGCACATACAGCGTACGGAGCGAGGCGACGATTTCATCGCCGTTGACGTCATACGCAACCTCACGGCGACGGCGACGACGACGGTGACGCCGATGGCTGAAATCTGCTTTGGAGTGTCCATATAATTGCTATCGCAATAATAACACTTGCATGCTGGCGCCGGCAGTACATTAGCTGTAATAATAGATTGGTTGGTTGGTTGGTTAAGGTGTTTGCTGCTGGCGGGCTTCAATATTAAAGGACTATTAAAGGACTAATAAAGGACCTTAATAACAAGCTGGAACATTTTAAAAGGGAAAAAAATTGGCCGCCATCCTACCCCGCGAACGTGAATGTCCTGCGAAGCTGTATCAAACACCATACATGGTTGAGCACTGTATTCACGCTGTTCTTCTGGTGTCTTTAACCCTTTCAGCCCTGAATTTTTTTTAACGTGCAGAAATTTTTTTCTTCGTTTTGTATTGATTTACTATGGCCTAAGAAGCACAAAAATAGTTATTTTATTCAGAGTACCACATCAGCATAAAATATGGCGTCATGTCCTATATATAGGACACCAGGGCTTAGTGGTTGTAAATAACAATATGAAGTATTTCGAAGTTGCATATTATTCTCGGCTGTATCACTCATTTAAATGTATAAAAACTGGCATGATGGTAATTTGACAGTGGTTCTTTTGCATCAGAGGCATCAAAAATATTCTACGCGCTGGTTATACACGGCTCATCATTGCACTTCAATGGCCTCTATCTTTGATAGTCGCTTTGTCGGATGTGTTTTCGTCATAGATAGTCAATTCTTCTACTGTACAGAAATTCCTGCTCCCCAAGCCTGCAAAAGCAAACTATATCCCACTTTTCATCGTCATCGTCTGCTACCTCCAACACGCAGACGTCCTTCATCATTGCACTTGAAAGGCCTCCATCTACTTGATAGTCGCTTTATCGGATGTATTTTCGTCATAGATGGCCAAAGCTTCGTCTATTGTGCAGAAATTACTGGTACCCAAGCCTGCAAAAGCAAACTGTGTGTAGCGCCCACCGACGCCGCAACGCGGCGATGCTAAGGTCGGCGCTCTCGGCCGGCGCCTTGGTGCCGGCTGCAAAAGACGACGAAAATAAAGTTAGGCGGCGCGTGCTCGATGCGTAATCATGGCACGCGCTAGTCTGTTCTAAAAGCATGCTGCGCTGGTCCTCTTGTTCGGGCGCTCCGCTGCGATCCCTCGGTTCCGGACATGCGTATCCTGGTTTTCATCGTCATCTACCTACAACACTCCCACTTTCTTCATTATTGCACTTGAATGGCCTCCATTTACTTGATAGTCACATTGTCAGATGTATTTTCGCCATATATGGCAAATTCTTCGTCTACTGTGCAGCAATACTGCTCCCCTAGCCTGCAAAAGCAAACTGTATATCCTGATTTTCATCGTCATCGTCTTCTACCTCCAACACGCACACTTCCTATAGTGCAGCAATCATATTTGGGTCTTTGATACACATACTTATTACTATAGGAGTCCCCTTTCCACTGAATGCAGAAGTTCAGGCTGACTTACCGCCTTGGAGAATAATAACACAAGAAATCGGAAGCTGTTACAAGCAACAGCATCCTCACTCTAGATTCAGCTTATTCCGGGCCCTTGACAACCATTGAGCCCTGGTGTCCTATATTTAGGACACGCAGATCATGGCGTGCTGCGGGCTATGCGCAAATAATATGCAAAAGTTCCCGATATAAATACACTCCTAACCATATCAGAAACAACACACAAAATTATGATTGCTACCGAGACAATGGGTATTTAGCAAAATATTATCAAAAGACGCGGAAACTGCTGCAGTCGTGTTTCTTGCCTTCCGCCATTTTTATTTCACCTCTAGGGCTTTCTGAGAAAGACAAGGATGAAGAAACTGTTGTCTATGCTGGCGGAAATGTATGGAGAATAGCTTAAATTCTGTTTTGAGTTTGCTAACCATTTGCGTAACGATTAAGAACAATTTCTTTTCGTGGCAGTCTTAGAAATAAGGCAGTGAGTTGCTAGATGCGTCTCCATTTTATATGTGAAAGCGTGGTAACGTCATATATATATATATATATATATATATGACGTTACCACGCATATATATATATATATATATATATATATATATATATATTGTGAGAATTATTCATACGCTTTTCATATTCACATCTGTACATACTCATCATCACCGTTTTGGGAACTGGTGGTGGGGCTCTCGCTCGAGAGAATAAAAGAGAGTCTGACTGCCGAAACCTTACCTCACAAGTGGTGGAGTGCGCTGTCGACCTCTTTACAGCTTCACCTACGCTACATCCCTGCTCGGGTCGCCGCCTCTGCCAACTGCACTCCACCATGTCCCAAGACAAGCAGGCCATTACCGCGACATCCACCTAGCCTGCTCCGGCTAGGAACCCCTGCTTCGACGGTCACCACCCCTCAGAAGGATCCACCGGTGTTTGCTGGACTTCGCGGTGAAGACGTTGAAGACTGGTTTGAGCAATATGATCGCGTGAGTGACTTTACCTACTGGAACGAATCTGCAAAACTTGGGCACGTCGCCTTCTACCTCACTGGCGTCGCAAGAACTTGGTTTTACAACCATGAGCTTGATTTCGTCAACTGGAGCACGTTTAAACGCCACCTACGTCAGATTTTCGCGAACTCTTCTGTCCGCTCAGATATCGCCAAGAAGAAGCTTGCTGAGCGTTTTCAGCACTCGGGCGAGTCGTACACTTCGTACATAGAGGACGTCCTCGCTCTCTGCCGCCGCGTGAACACCTCGATGGCAGGGAGTGACCGTGTCCGTCACCTGCTCAAGGGTCTTGCGACTCTGACATTCAATGCTCTTGTATAGTGCTGAACCCCATTACCGTCGCAGACATTATCAGTACGTGTCAGTGCCTCGGTGAGCTTAATATGCTTCGCTTACACACACAGTTTCCTGCCCAACTGTGGTCTCTAGACTTTCACTGCCATTAGATGAGAATGTTGCGGATACATCAGAACCAGGCCATTCTAACATTCGGCTTAACGAAACCCCTCCTGTGTATCTTGCAGAATAGGAATCAGATTGAAGTTCAGACTGTGGCTATTAAGACAGAGACATGGAGATTAACTACCGTGCTCTTAAACGCCGTGCGACTCCTGTAGCGCAGGGATCTACAATGCTACATATGATAACGAAAAAAATAGTGTCAGAAAGAGAATATGAAAAAAAATTCTTGAAGGATAGTAGAACCCTGGACAGGGCAGTTACTATACTGCTGGTCCTACCTAAACACAGCTACACTAAAATATTACGCTGGAATGGCCGTTCCATTAATTCCGCTGCTACTGACATATTTTACCTGTGTACTCAACATTCCACTGATATTATTGTATTGCAGGAATCTTGCTGTCAGCAGAAAAGACATTTAACCTTGGAAATTACCGTCGATTTCGTTTAGGCCATCCCTCTTTTGGTGGCGGCTTGGCTACTTATTTCATCGACATCAAGAATTTCGCACCTTGCTGCAATGGTTTTCCAGCTTTTGACTTCAGAAGGGAAATTCTAGCTGTAGACATTTCCATTCTAGGCTGCGTCCCACTGATGCCAGCTAAGGTTTATTTTCCCGAAGGTATTCAGAATACTATTTTTTTTGATGCAGTAATTACGTCCTGTAGAAAAAAAATTCTGCCAGGGATTTTAACTATCATCATACTTAGTGTGGTTTTAAGACCGATTCCAGAGCTAAAAGTCTGTGGGATTAGGCTGCAAACAATACGTAATCATATAGAAAGGCAAGAACACCCACATTTTTTTTTTGTAATCAGTCAGTTTTCGCGAGATACCGTTCTTTGGCTAGTTCCACGGAGGAGGCAAGAAAAGAAGGAAAGGCAGGGAGGTTAACCAGAAGCACGTCCGGTTTGCTACCCTACACGGGGGAAGGGGCTTAAAGGGATGAAAAGAAAGGAGAGAGAGGGAAGAAAGCACTCGCAGTATAAACACATGCGGTTGTCCAACACTTCACAATCGGTCACTGAGGCCAGTCGACTTCATGAACTGCGGTTCACGATGTTACAAATATCCTTTAGGTGTTGACACTCTGCCCAACGGCGCGACCAGATAATGTTCGGCGCAATGGCCTAAGTTACAGCTCGGCCCCATCCACCCCTAAAGTCACTGGAACCAGGAAAGAACCGCAGCCCTTTGCTCTTCGCCGCCGCGCCGCCGATTGGTCAGTTGCCGTCAGGTGACGAATGTAGATATGTTGCTATGTTGAATGCAGCTATCAGTTGCCGTCATGCGATTATTGTAGCAATGTTGATCGCAAAGCGGAGAAGCTTTGCGGTATCATCGAACTGTGTAAACGCCATAATGGGATCGAGAAGATTCTTCACCCATTTGCTTTGAAGACCGCGATTTGCTTTGAGCAAATGAAGCAAGGAGATGCTCCGAAATATGCAGAAACGAGCAAAATGTGGCTTGAAGAGCCTCCGAAAGCGGGCCGCTGCGTCAAAAATAACATATTTAAGTGAGGAAACCCCTGTAATAAATTTGATGCACTCGCAGATAATCTTAATATCGAACAACTTTGGAGTACTTTTAAACTGAAAATGTTTTAACTACGTGAAGCTTTTGTCCCATCACGAGTTGTATATTAAGTAGGAGAGCTCGAGACAAACCCTGGTTTAACCCAGAGTTACGTGCCCTAGTTCGAGGACAGCGACGAAATTATCAAAGATACAACTCGTCTAATTCGCCAGAGCATTTGGCCTTGCTCAAAGCCATAAATAATGTAATTTAGACAAAAGCTTGACGTCGCTAACCATTTGTATTTTTTGAACCTGAGAGAAATACTTGTCAGGGATACTAAAGAATTTTGGAGGGATGTGAAGCGTAATGGCAAGGACAACAGATCGATACGTGCTTTAAAAAACGATGAAACAATTATTCATGATAATGAGTCTAAAGTTGAAATTTTTAGGCATCATTTTTCATGTGTGTTTTTGCCTTGTAGCTGACGTGCTGCCTGTTTTGAATTACCAGTTGAAATAGACGGAATGCGAGAAGTCACCCTTTGTGTCGATGGTATCCGTAAATTATTAAAAGATGTGAACCAGGCTAAGGCGTGCGGCCCTGATGACATTCCTGCCGCCATCATAAGGAATTGTACGGACGCGCTGTGCTTTTATTTCACCCTGTTGTTCCAGAAGTACCTCAAATGAAATCGAGATGAATGCTTATGAGAAGTTAGCGCGAGTCGTGCCCATACTTAAGAGTGGTGTCCGAAACTCCATTCAGAACTACCAACCCGTTCCCTTAATTAGTATAACCTGCAAAATTATGGACCATGTAATAGATAGTTGCGTTATGGCCCATTTAACCAAACATATTCTCATAAGCGCCGGCCAACATGGTTTCAGGCGTGGTTTATCTTGCAATACGCAGTTGGTAGAGCTTATTCACGACTTAGCCTCGGCAATTGATAAGCAACAAGTTGTGGACTGTGTTTTCTTAGATTTCCGTACAGTATTTGATGTAGTCGCACACAGTCTCCTACTCTCCAAATTAAAAGCCTATAACTTGGTTGATAAAATAATAGCGTGGATTGCCGAATATTTGTCGTTACCGTAACAGGCTGTTGTTCCGAACGGCATACCTTCAAAATATGCGCCAGTTACGTCGGGAGTTCCCAAGGCTCCGTGTTGGGGCCACTATTGTTTTTGTTGTGCATTAATGATATTTCAATTGGTATACAGTCTTAATTCAGGATGTTTGCCATTGATTGTGTTTTTTATAGAGTGGTAGATACCATTTCCGACTCACAAATCCTGCAAGTTAACTTAAATGCAGACTGGTGTGTGCGTTGGGATATGTCATTAAATATAAATAAGACTGTTCACGTCACCTTCACAAGAAAACTAGATAATAATCTGTATAGGTATAGCATTCATGATTTTACTCTAAACGTAAGCAAGGAATATAAATATCTAGGCGTCTTTTATACTTGTTACATACTATGAATCAAGCATTTTAACTGTACTGTAAAGAAGGCAGCTGTATTTCAGTCATGTACGTTCAATACTTAAATATGGATGTGTTTGTTGGGAACCACATACATCTAAGGTTATAAATAAATTAGAAAAAAATCCAGAATAGGGCAGTTAGATTTATTCTTGGTAACTATAGCCGGCACCTTAGCATGACAGAAAGCAAACATATACTTAAATGGCTAGACCTGAATGATGATATAAGGCAAATCAGATAAAAATTCTTCCACGATATTTATTATTCCAAAACGAGCAAAAAACCGCGAACAATAAATCCAGGCACAACACTACACCCCTAATCGACTGGACCACTACTTGAAGGTCAGGGAATTTTCTTGTAGGGGTGACCTCTTCCGTTATTCCTTTTTTTGTTAAAGCTTCTCGAGATTGCAGCAGTTTGCCGTCGAGCATTGTGTACATGACATCAAATGATTCTTTTTTTCCACGCATTGAAATAATTTGTTCATTTACCCAGTTAAGTCTGTTACCTCCCTGTTGTAATGTCCTACAGGGTGGTGCAGGTAACTAATAAATAAAATAATAAGCAAAAATAAATAAGTATCATTTCATTTCTCTTCGAAAAAAGGAAGATATAACTAGGTGCTTGATGATGCACATGTGCCCCTAGTTGGCACCTAGTGCGCATGTCGCGCTTTGTATATGCCCTCTAGAAACAAGGCCGTGTCTCAAAATAAATGCTTTTTCATAGACTGCTCACGCACGTACACAATGACGAACACCTAAAAGAAGGGCTTTGGCGTTGGACTGCTAAGCCTCATGGTGCTATCGACAAAGGTTGTTGGTTCGAGTGCCTAAATTACCTCTACATTAACTAACATAGAGTTAATTAAGGCATTTGAACCCACGACCTTTCGCAGGAGTCGAACCACCATTGGTGGGAGAAAACAAGTAATAAGAAGTAACAACGCATTCGAATTATTCATGGAGCCACGATGCCGCCAACAAAGGTCCTGGGCTCGAGTGCCTTAATTGACTGTATCTTAATTAATAAAGAGGTAATTAGGGCACTCCGACCCACGACCATTGGTTGGAGTCGAACTTGTGACCTTTGGTGGGAGGAAAATAGGAAGTAAAACGCATGCTATTGAGAATGCCAATAATTTAATGAATGTCTCGTGAGCGCGCCGGCTTACACCTTCATCCTCTTTAACGTATACTGAATCGACTTTTAGCTTTTTTACCAATTAGCTAAGTACTTAAATTATCAGAGCAAATTTATTAAGCTGTGCGCGCATTGCTGGCTCGGCTCTGTTTCAGAGGTAAAGGTCACGTGCACGGTGTTTTTATGGGTGGAGATGCTTAACATTTTGCTCCATTAGGAGGAATGCATGACAGTTCTTGATCAACTGTACCTCTTGTTTTGAAAGGAGTGCAGTTGCTGAACAACAGTCTCGCAGTGACGCCGGAGTTGGAGAGAGTGCTGGTGAGATTGCTTGTAATTCTCAGATCTGTAGATCAAATGGGTGCACTTCACCGCCATAAAGCCCACACATGCGTCACAACAACAAGAACACACGAAAGCGACGCCCTCTATGGACAAAACACTACAACTCCTGGTACAACAGATGCAAAGCATCCAAAACTTCCAACAACAATTATACGCTGATTTACAGGGACTTAAAGGATACGTAGAAGAAACGCTAGCCCGGCAAAGGCCACTACGTAAAAGAGCGAATAGCAGCATCAATGCACCGTCGGCGAGAAAAACCAAGAATTGTATGATCTCGGACTCGACGGACGTCGAAATTGTGATCAACGATGGCCAGTAAAACGCCCAGAACGGCAGACACCGCTGAGATATGGCACTGGAACTGCCGCTCTTTCCAAAGACGAGCGGCAGCGCTGCAGATATACATCGATTCGGCCATCAGCAAACCTGATATTATATGCCTCCAAGAAATAGGAAAGGGGGCAGTCAAGCTGAGGGATTACTACACAGTTCGGCAGTACCCGCGGGTTGCTACATTAGTGCACAAAGGGATCGCGGTCAGCGCACACTATGCCCCTCAATGCACAATAGAGCACCAAATCATAGAAATACACACAACGAATAAAGGGAGAGCAAAGATCTTTATTTGCAACATATACAGCCCTCCAAAAGAACGTCGACCAGAGTTTGCGGTTATTCTTGAATATGCACTCGGCCACCTAGAAGTAAAACACAAATTTATACTCCTAGGCGACTTCAACGCTCCCCACACAAATTGGGGATACCGACGAGATACGCCCAAAGGCAGAAGCCTGGCAGAAATTACAGACAAATATGATCTATAGCTAGCAACCCTCCCACTAACACCCACTAGACTAGGAAATAGCGTGTGCGGGGACACCTACCTCGACCTAACCTTCACGCTAAACATAGCGGATGGACAATGGAGGAATTTAGACGAAAATCTGGGTAGTGACCACTACGTTATTAGCTATTCAATGACCACACCCCAGCTAACACGCGCACCAAAGCAGGCCAAAGTCACTAACTGGACGGCGTACAGAAAATATCCAATGTCCACAACACCCACCAACACTGCCGGGGACTGCAGTGTTGGTGATCAAAGTAAATCAAAGTCGCGCACAAAGCCACAACAAGAAACACATCAATTAACTCGAAAACCCCTGTAGTTGACCCACACCTGCTACACCTGTGGGAGGGACGGCGCAGCTTAACCAAGCGCTGGAAAAACCAGAGACTGAACAGAAAACTTAGGGCAAGGATAGCAACCGTAACGGAACAAGCAAATGAGTATGCTAGACAGCTGCAAGCGGAAAGTGGCTTCAATTTTGCGATTCACTAAGAGGGATGCTATCCACCCCTAAAACATGGGCTATCTTACGTATATAGTATGATGGACCCGGACTCTACAAAAACGGCAACAACGAGAACAATACGCACCCTAGTAGGTGAATACAAAAGTAACACCGATACACTGATCCAAGCCCTCAGGGACAAGTACATCAAAACAGGGAGTGATAGCGTCGAATCTCTCAACTACAAAGGGCCAACAAACGATCCACTAGATGCGCCCGTTACGGTTGCGGAACTATATGCAGTGGCACAGGACATCAGACGAAACACAGCACCCGGAGAGGACGGCATCACCAACGCAATGCTGCGCAACCTCAGCAATGATCAACTCGTACGACTAGTAGACTACTTCAACAAGGACATATGGGAAACTGGTACGATTCCACAGCAATGGAAGGAAGCAACCATAGTCCTTATCCCTAAACCGGGAAAACAGAAAACTATTCAAAACCCGAGGCCAATCTCACTTACATCATGTCTCGGGAAGCTGTTTGAAGAAGTGATACTCACGAGGTTAACCGATTATATCGAAAGACAGAACCTCCTGTCGCTGTACATGTATGGCTTCCGCAAACATCTTGCGACACAGGATGTTTTTCTCAGACTCAGAGACGAAGTAATTAACAACTTGGCGACTGGAGAAGAAGACATAGTGGTGGCGTTAGACCTAAAGAGCGCATTCGACACTATGTCTCATAAGCTCATCATGGAGGAACTAGAAAAAATGGGGTGTGGAAAGAAAACTTTTGACTACGTCAAATCCTTCCTAACTGGCAGGACTGCCACGATAGGATTGGAAGATATACGAATACCCAAGCTAAGCCTCCTCAACAAAGGAACTCCACAGGGAGCTATACTCTCGCCATTATTGTTTAAGATTGGCATGAACAATTTAGCAAGAAGGTTACATCAAATCCAAGACCTCAAATTCGGGCTCTATGCGGATGATATCACCTTATAGATGCACAAAGGCTCGTTAGGCCACAAAGAAAGCACCCTGCAAGAAGCCATCAACACTGTCCAACACTTCGTGGCAGAATACGGCATGGCCTGTGCACCAGAAAAGTCGGAATGGACCAGAGTCCATGGACGAAACTACCATAACAGGCCAAACCTGCACCTCCAACTAGAAAACAGCACGCTTCCAGAAAGGAACAAGATTCGTGTCTTGGGTCTCTGGATCCAAAGCAACAGGCGAGCCGATCACACTATCGCGACCCTGAAAACGTCAATGAAGCAAATAACAAGACTAATCGGAAGAATCACAAAGAAGGGGCGAGGCCTTCATGAAAGCGAAACAATACGACTCGTTCAAGCTTTTATCATCAGCAGGATAACATACGCTCTACCCTATCAAAACTTAAATCGCACAGAAACAAAGATGGTGGATCAGTTCATACGGGGCGCGTACAAAGCGGCACAAGGATTACCGGTCAACACCTCAAATGAAAGACTGCACGACACAGGAGTTTACAACACCTTTGAAGAGCTCAAGGCAGCAGTTCTGATAAATCAAATGGAGCGCCTATGCCTCACAGAAGATGGACAACAATTACTGACTGAACTAAGATACCCGGTGAGACTGCAATATTGCAGTGACCGAATCCACCAGATCCCAAGTCACATCAGGAAGCAAATACAAGCCACACCGATACGAAAGAACATGAATCCCAAATACCACAAAGGCAGAAGACAAGCCCGAGCCAAGCAACTTATCAAAAGCTTTGGAAACAATCAAGAAGTGCAATACACAGACCCCGCTCGGACCACCAGAGGACACGTCATAGTAGCAGTTCGCAACACACAGCGAAAAAGAGCCGATATAACGGCCTCAATAAAAACAGCTTGCACAGCCACTGCCGAAGCCTCAGCAATCGCGATGGCAATCAAACACAGCGACAGCGCCGGGCACCCTGCACTGGTTATCTCCGACTCTCAAACAGCATGCAGAATGTACATGCAAGGCAGATTGCCACGAATCGCGCTAAGAATAATAGGCGACACACTTCAAGAACAACATGCAATCATATAGTGTCCAGGCCACGAGGGCATCCCAGGCAATGAGGGGGCACACTCCCTAGCTCGAGAACTCACAAACCGAGCAGGGAACCACAGCCCTTGCCAAGATAGCCCAATTACGGCCCGAGACATCTCTGAGCACCAACGTCGCACAAGAGAGCGCCTTGCCCCCCCCCCCCCCCCCCCCCCGCATCGGCAACTGGGGGTACAAAAAGCCCGCGCATACAGAAGAATACAAACACACACCTATCCCCACTTAGGAAGAGCACACCACATGAATCCCACACTGCATGCCGGCGCTTGTCCATGGTGTGGTGCATGGCCGTCACTACCAGTGGGAATGCACGAAATGACCACAGGAAGCAAACTCGCGTCACATAGTTACCTACAGTAGGGAGCCGTGGGAGATCCTCCTTGCCCAGCCGGAGTTGGAGGCCCAAAGGGGCCTCTTGGACCAGGCGCAGAGGGTAGCAAGGATCACTGGTGTCCTGGATTAAGGACCCACCCACCAGCGCCCTTTCACCGAACCACTTCCCTTATTCCCCCTTTCCCCTCCCTCGATAAATAAGAAAGTTTTTCCAGCCATCCATCACAGCCATAAGGGTCGTTTCCATCGTTGACGGAGCCAAGGTTTGCACCTTGCTGAATGCAGGCTATCTTAGGCAACCACAGATGCTGTTCTGGGTATTTCTGTGATCGCCCTTACAATATTTCGCAAAGATATACCTCAAACATTAGGCAAAGGCCGCAATTACAAGAATTTTGATCTTTGTGCAGGGTCTTTAATCTACCGCTAGTTATACAAACAAGTAAGTGCGGCGATACCCACCCTGCTTTGGTATCATTATGTAGAGCAAAGCAGCCATTACACGACTACCCTATTCTAGCTACTGTAACACGACCATGCATGGGTTACGTGCGCAGACGCCATTGTGGCGCCATGCATGACGCATTCGGAGCAAAATTGCGCCTCGCGTACTGCGTACTGTAGAGCGTAGTCCGGCCGTACTTTTCTCCTTCCGAACAGGAATTTTCGCGCTTTGAAACAGCTCATTATGCCACAGTAGACGTAATTTATCAGACTCAAACAGGTGTTCATCAGGAGATGCAAGGCCTACAAATCTGCAGTATGTTGCAAAGAATATCACGTTTCCATGGCTATCATTATTCAGTATAAGTCTATCAGTGCCTACCTGTTTTGGTCGGCAATTAAGAGAATACGCCTGTATAATGTAGCTCTGGGAAAGGCTTTCGTAATGCACCTATTCCCGTTTCATTCATTATGTACTGTGACGCCAGGGTATTTGTGTTTACTTAGTTCTGCTAGTTGATGGGTTACGAGGATGTACGGTAGCGATAGTATATTTTGTAAGGTTGGTCAATGATTGAATAAATTACCATTTATCGAATAATCAATGGTGTCATTATGGTCGAAAGAGTATAAATGCAGCATGGTTTAGCATTTTATTTCAGCCATAGATTGAAATCTAGCCAAGTTTTAATTCTAGTCACAATTAAATAAACTCAAGCATATCAACACTTCAGGGTACTGAATTTAGAATAAATACAATCAATCAATGAAGAAAAACAACATGCACCAGGTCAATTATTTTCACATATATTCGCAGAAAAAATAATTCGAAGATACGTAGTATATGCGAGCTAAGAGTACAATATCAGTGTAACAGCAATGATTATATGGAACAAAAACGCTTTAGGTTGATTAAAATAAAGGGATGTGACATCGTTATATCGAATTCGCAAACAATTGTTATATTTAATCCAACACTTTAGGGAGTACAAAAAGTTATTCCCGTTATCACCAGCGGAATACAATTTCCTATACTAGTTTCAGTGCAATTCTACTTTATGCTTACCGTAGAGGTTACTCAAGGTTGAAATTGCTTTTAGCTGGGCTGTGAGTGTTTCTGCGTTGTCTTAGTAAGATGCCGGAAGTTGATAAGATGTGATGTCATTTGATGATAACGAACAAACGGTCAAAGTGTTGGTGGTCAAGTTTCTCAACACCAACGATGGAGATAGCGACGTGCGCTTTCGTTGACGTCCACAGAAGGCGCTACGATCGCTGTTGTCAGACGCGGCACCGGAAGTGACGAACAATGGGGTGTGTTCTCGTCATTCTCCGTCCACGAAGTTGTTGGTCTGTCGCCGAAAGTCGTACTTAGCGTAGATGCGGTCACCGCTGTTGCCCTCGCCGAAGGGCGTGCCAAGTTCATGAAGTCATTGGGCCACGTGTGCTGGACCTCTGTCTTGTGCCCGAGGAAATTAAGCGTGCGTATGCGCAGTTGCGTATGGCAGTACACTAAATGAGGACGATGATGCTTTATTTGAAAAGCGGGCTACCGTAATGGCAATGCCGCACTCATGCGGGCAGACGAAATGAATTGCACGTCTCATCTGGTTCCAAAGAGCCAATCGTGGGGACCCACGATGCCAAGAAGAATAATTCCTGCCGCGATCATAAGGAATTGTACGGACGCGCTGTGCTTTTATTTCACGCGGTTGTTCCAGAAGTCCCTCTATAAAATCGAGATGTCTGCTTATGAGAAGTTATCGCGAGTCGTGCCCATTCATAAGAGCGGTGTACGAAACTCCGTTCAGAACTACCGACCCGTTTCCTTAACTAGTACAACCTGGAAAATTATGGAGCATGTGATATATAGTTGTGCTATGGCCCATTTAACCAAACATATTCTCATAAGCGCCAGCCAAGATGGTTTCAGGCGTGGTTTATCTTGCAATACGCAGTTCGTATACAGTTTATTCACGACTTAGTCTCGGCAATTGATGAGCAACAAGTTGTGGACTGCGTTTTCTTAGATTTCCGTAAAGCATTTGATGTAATCGCACACAGACTCCTACTCTCCAAATTAAAATCTTATAAATTGGTTGATAAAATAACAGCGTGGATTGCCGAATATTTGTCATTGCGGTAACAGGCTGTTGTTCTGAACGGTATATATTCACAATATTCACCAGTTACGTCGAGAGTTCCCCAAGGCTCGGTGTTGTTATGGACTAGAAATCCTACCCCGGATTCTCTATTATCTGGAAGACCTCTGTAGCAGAGGACGTGGCCGTTAGCCAGCACTGTGTAAGCCTCACCAGTTTTTCTAACCTCACTAAGGCCAATAATATCCCAGGCAATGCCTGATAATTTTTCAAATAGTCCTGCTAAGCTAGCCTCACTCGAGAGGGTGCGCGTGTTGAACGTTGCCAGGCTCAATTTCCTTTGGCGGCCTGTCCGGACCCAGAGATTCTTACCACCCTCCGCCCTCTGCTGTAGCATGTTTAAGCGCCGCCTTGGTCAGGTGCTCCGCAGCCACTGGGGACTGAGGGCCATGGGTTAAGTGTGGAGTCAAGAGGGAGGTAGTGGCCGAATACTGCACCAGGGAGGCCTATTCCTGTTCTGGTGAGGGAGTGACTTTGATGAAGCTTATTGGGTCTTCCTAGTTTGGTTGCACCTGAACTAGTATAGCCCCACTAGCTCTCGGCAATATATTTTTTTTCCTTGCCGGTGTCAGGCACCACTGCATGCATGAAAATGTAGTGGACTGGAGTAAGATTCGAACTTACGACCTTCAGATTTGAGGCCGGGTATTCTACCTCTGCTCCACGCCACCAACTTCGCGTTGAAATACGATATGGTTAAGATACGAATTAAGTTAGTAATAAACATGAAGCACACATAATCAACATTCAATCTATAAATAATTTGAAGAACCATGTACGTCGACATTGTCTTCTTTATCAAGGACACTTGACTTTCCTATATTTGCCAGTTGGCCCAGCATTTGCATTATCAGACCAAATTCATGAAGACTGCTCGTGCGTCTGTTTTACAGCAAAGGGCCCGCGCACTGCGTGTTTGTTGTTGGAGCTTGTTTGTGGTTCTTTAGATTAATTGATTCAAGGAGTACACTTCAATGGCTGAAGTCACGGCTGGTATTGCTATTGGAAACAAGGTTGTAGTACATTGTCGAATGCAGCGTATCTTACGCAACCATAAATGCTCTTCAGGCTATTTCTTGAACTGCTATTCAAATATTTTGCTAAGATAATAATTAAACTTTAACACAGAAGAAGCAGTGACAAGAATTTTGACCGGTGTGCAAGCCTTTTAAACTATCGCTTGTTATACAACAAACCACAAGTGCGGCCGCGACCACAGGCCCGTTCAGCTGTGCGGCGTAGCAGTAACACTTGCACACTGGTGCCGGAACCAGATTAAGTGCATTAATACATTAGTTGGTTGGTTGAAGTGTTTGCTGCTGGCGGGTTTCATATTAAAGGACTATAAGAAAGCTATGTCCCGTACGAGCACTGTTTGAGTGTAGCGAGTGAACTCATGATCACCAAGACGGGTTTCACACGGTGCATTTTCTATCGTGCTCGAGTACTACCGGGATGGAATTTTTCGATCCCAATTGGCTCCTTTGCGCAAGCTGAGAGTTAAGGAACCCTATCGCGGTCGGAAAATTTTGATCCCGGTCTGAATCGACGGTGGTGAAAAAATGAACCGCGTGACACTGGTATAAAAATTTTAATCCTCAGACACCAACCGCTGTCCTTCTTTTCATACGGTCGATCAGTCAGTGAATCAATAAATTCCGTGCGAACAGTAGTTAAATTGCCTTTTTATACATCCGTTGTGCTGACTTGATCTCTCTGTGCATTGTTGCGAATGGCGATTGTTCGTGGTGTCCACGAAGGTTCCATGTATGGTGCCGTGCCAGGTGCCAAGAGGAAGAGATATCCAGGGAGATTAGAAAACTGTTTTATATACACTGTACATGGTATTTTACAAGAAGGGCTCCAGAATATTGGAGCCGTCTACGTGCTAACATCTTTGCATGTGGTAGCGTTTACATCTCCGAGCGTTCTCCATGGTCGAGCATGCTCTACATCGTCAAGCCTGCTCTACATGGTCAAACCTCCAGCGTAACACTCTAGTCCCCTGTTTTATCCCTTTCGTTTCCCTCTTTCACTCGACGAGGGAACACACTGTAGTTATTTTAGCCAATCAGCATCTTGGATCAGGTGGCCATATCCCGCACGTGATGTGTCGTCGTTTCCCGCCGGGCTCCGCCTCCAATCTTGTTAGGTCGCCCCCGAACACAGGCAGCGTGACACCTTGGGAACCGAACGTTGATGTCGTTCCCCCGGGATTGCCAGACACGGGCCCCTTTCAAGATTCGCCTCTCCATAGCGGTCAGTTCGCGGAACCAGGTAGTGCGGTGGCTGTCTCGAAAGGCAGCAGTCGGCGTAGCGTCGTCGTGGTTCGGGCGGCGCTGGTAATTCACGGGACCGCACCAAGGGGCGACGCTGCCGTTTAGCCACGCATGAGGTAGCCCGGGGACCAACTGCTAATCCCTCAGTCCCAGGTGACAATTCTCGGCCGCGAGAAAGGGCGCCAGGTTGGCGCGTCTGAGTCGGCGCCGGCCTCCTTTGTCCCGAGGGACCGCCAGACACAACAGCATGCGGTGCACTAGACCTCCAGATGCACTAGAAGAAAGCGACGCATCACAAACACCACGAGTTTAACAAGGCACTATGGATCCACAACTTAAAATCTTAAGAAATAATTTATGTATCATGTACTGCATGTAAATGTGTGTATGTAATATCCAGCCTGTCTGCAATTCACTGCAAGTAAGATCAATTGCTCGCATAGCATGCTGCTTTATAATACGAATATTTATACCTCAAAAAGAACACTTCGTACAGACAAACACATGGTTCACGAGCCAATCCCACAAGAATGCTTCGCTTTACGTGGATGTCAACTGTAGTTCAGTCTGCCCTCGTCAGCCCCGCAGGGATTTAGAATCCGTATTCAGAGGCGCAAGTTGGAATCAGATAGCGCAAGACAGGGGTAATTTGCGATCACAGGGAGAGGCCTTCGTGCTGCAGTGGACATAAATATAGGCTCATGATGATGATGAAGATGATTCAGAATCCTCGTGTTCTGGATTCAGTAATTACGTCCTGCAAAAAAGAAACAATTTTGGCCTATGATTTCAACTATCATCATATTTCTTGATGTTTTAAGACTGATTGAAGGGGTAAACGTTTGTGGGATTAGGCTGCCAACAATACTTTATTATGCAGAAACGCAAGAACGTCCACATTTGTTTGTAATCAGTCATTTTCTGTCATATAGTTAGTTCTAACCTGTTATTAAAAACCCGGGCACAAACAATGATCATCTTCCTGTATTTTTTTGAGCTTGTATGCGCGTTGACTAAAATTGCTATGCATTCGAATACTTTTGCTAATTTCAGCACAATTAAAAAGGTGTTACGCACGGCTTTACCTAATTATCCAGATGATAAAAAAAGAAAGTAAGGCCAGAAATTTATTTTGTGTTTTAGATGACTCCGTAAATAAACCTCGATTCACTGTGCGCTCCACTAAAAGAGGGTCTTCTAACCCTTGATGGAACACGTACTCCTCACGCAATTATAGGGTAAGAATGGCGCCGTTAAGACAACTACATCTTAAGCAGTGTCTTGATTTTTGGAGAGAACATTTGGCTGGCGGCTGCAACTTTTAAAAGAACAGTTGCCAAATCCAAAGACAGCTTCGATTGTAGGCACTTCTTCCTAAGGCCACCAATACAAAAGCACTCTTTAGATTCCAGAGAAATATAAAGATCATTCCGGCAGAAATAAACCTCAACGCTGTGGTTGGAAGGTATAGCTAAATGTCTACAAAGCAACTTTAAGCCTATTTTGATCCATCACGCTACGCCACCTACTCATGGTGAAGACTTTGAAGAAGCTACAGTTTCGTAGCAGCCAGCTGTCCATTTCAGCGCCAGGTCCTGATGGCATTACTACTACAAAAATAAAGCCATTATTTTAGATATCGCCTGACGCATTGCTTACCATGCTAAACCATTCCGTTAAGATTTCGAAGATTCCTTTGGAATGAAGACTCGCAAAAGTAATCGCTTTATTAAAAAAACGAGGTGCTGGTTACGCCTTCGATAACATTTGACCTATATCTACTGAATGTAGCCTGGTGAAACTTATCAAAAGTATTTTACACGGCTGCATTGATTATTGGCTGATAGAGAACGTGATTCTGAGCCAGTGGCAAATTGTTTTCAGTCGTGGGTGCTCCATTTGGTGTGCCCATATCGACCCACAAAGTCGAATTCAGCTTGCTCGAACGGATAAGCGCATAGATGACGAGGACCAGAGGAAAGGCTTTTGGCGTTGCGCGGCTAAGCCACATGGTGCCACCATGGTGCCACCGAAAAGTCGTGGGTTCGAGTGCCTTAATTACCTCCACCTTAAATAAGATAGAATGAATTAAAGCACTGGCACCAACGACCTTTGGTGTCACCCAAAGCAAAGGTAATTAAGGTACATTTCATTAAGACAGACTTAATTAGGGCACTCGAACCCACGACCTTTCGTGGGAGTCGAACCAACTTTGGTGGGAGAAAACAATAGGAACTAACAACGCATTAGAATGATTCATGAAGCCACCATGACAATCGAGTGCCTCAATTGACTCTACCTTAATTAAGATATTGTAAGACGACGTCCGGTGCGAAGGCAGAGCCCTTGTATTTAAACGCAGCGCGAGACAGCCTGCTTAAGATGATCGGATGAGCGCACGACGAAAGCAAAGTGAGCTGCATACGATGGCGAATTCTGTCGTTGAGGACACGCTCGGTGCACAGTCCGGTAGGATAAATCGGACTGTCATTGGCGCCACACAAGACGGGGCCAACATACGGAGTTTGCACTTTTCGTAGACGGAAGCATAGTTCGCGGTGAATAACAGATACGGCGGCTCCAGTGTCTATAAGGACATCGACGGAAACACCTTGCACACAAACAGCGAGTAAATATGTCGGGCGAGCAGGAGGAATTATGACAGTGCGCGAACAAGCTGTTTCTCCTGCAAGAACTGCAGCTTCTATATAGTTTTCCAAATGGTTGTCGAGAGAATTGGAGGCAGGACGCAAGGGCGATGAAGTACGGCAGAACGGTGACGGGGAACGAAGACGGGGTGAGCGAGAAGACTGGGATATGACTTGGGACAGCGGACGTGAGGGCGAGCGACGTGACGAGGATATATAGGGTCCTGGAACGAAGGCGTCAGATTTGGGCACATAGTCCGTCTCATAGACGCAATAGCCACGTCGTTCATTTTGCTGGCACCGGCGGCAGAAACGAGTTATATGACCACGTATGCCACAGTAGAAATATACTGGGCGGGAAGGGCGCCAGGTAGAGTCGTATGGTTGTACGGGGGCCTTCGCTGCCATGCAGGCCAGGTGGTCGCAGACAACGGCAGCAGGTGCATATAGAACTGGTACCGGTGGCCGCGGTGCAACCTCTGCGTAAGAAGGCGCACAAACAGGCGCAGGGGACCGGGCACATGTGACACTTGTCATGGACGCCGGTTCTTCTTTAATGATCTCGCGCAAATTGGGAGGAGGAGCTTGCAGAGACGCAATGGCGGTGTTGGCCGGAGCATGGCCGCGATCTCGCACAATGATGCGGATGAGCGCTCGCAATATAGTTAATTAAGGCACTCAAACCGACGACCTTTAGTGTGAGTCGAAACTACGACCTTTGGTGGGAGAAAACAATAGGAAGTAACAACGTATTCGATTGAGAATGTCAAGGAATATAATGAGTGTATGTCTTCTGAGCAGGCAGGCTGTCGCCTTTATCGTGTTTAGCGTACGCTAAAGCTACACTCTACGTTTTCCCAATTAGCCCAGTACTTACATTATCAGAGCAAATTCATTAAGCTGTGAGCGGTCTGCTGGCTCTGCTCTGTTTCAGAGGTAAAGGTCTCATGTTCGGCGTTTTTGTGGGCGGAGATTGTATACAATTCTCAGATCTATAGATCAAAGGGGTGCACTACGTAACAAACCTGACGAGGGAGTTGTTGACGGAGACAAAGTTTGGCACCGTGCTGATTGCAGGCTATCTTGCGCAACCATAAATGATGTTCTGGTTATTTCTGTGGCGGTTCTTGCAATATTTCGCAAATATATACCTAAATCATAAAGCAAAAGAAGCATTGACAAGAATTTTGACCTATGTGCAGTGCTTCTAAACTATCACTAGTTCAGCGACAAACCACAAGTAAATGTGGCGGCGACCACAGGCACATTCAGCTGCCCGGCGTAGCAAAAATTTGTCGCAGTTTCACCCGAAAGGCGAAGCACCAATTGCGATAGCAAATTAGTAGATAGCTATACGGAGTACGGATAGTAGTTTTATCAGCTGTATAAACTTGGACATGCAGCAGCACCAGCAACGCGCAAAACTGTTGTCGACGCCATCGGCGTTTTGCCTGCGTTCGCACCGAACGCCCGAGGCGCTTTTTTACAAAATACGTATTTGATGCCGCAGCTAAACGTCGCCTCCCCTCCCTCCCTCCCGTCCCCCCACAACCTTTCGCGCGACGGAAAAAGTTGCGTTTGCTCTCTATATATGGAAAGGAGGAAAGAGGCGCTTAACTCCGCAGCCCTTCAGGGAGCACGGCGCAGAACGCGCGTTTGCTCTCCGACGTGCGTTCGCTCCCCGTGAAAGCGCGCGTCCCTCGCGTCCTTTCACTCGCACATACAGCGTACGGAGCGAGGCGACGATTTCATCGCCGTTGACGTCATACGCAACCTCACGGCGACGGCGACGACGACGGTGACGCCGATGGCTGAAATCTGCTTTGGAGTGTCCATATAATTGCTATCGCAATAATAACACTTGCATGCTGGCGCCGGCAGTACATTAGCTGTAATAATAGATTGGTTGGTTGGTTGGTTAAGGTGTTTGCTGCTGGCGGGCTTCAATATTAAAGGACTATTAAAGGACTAATAAAGGACCTTAATAACAAGCTGGAACATTTTAAAAGGGAAAAAAATTGGCCGCCATCCTACCCCGCGAACGTGAATGTCCTGCGAAGCTGTATCAAACACCATACATGGTTGAGCACTGTATTCACGCTGTTCTTCTGGTGTCTTTAACCCTTTCAGCCCTGAATTTTTTTTAACGTGCAGAAATTTTTTTCTTCGTTTTGTATTGATTTACTATGGCCTAAGAAGCACAAAAATAGTTATTTTATTCAGAGTACCACATCAGCATAAAATATGGCGTCATGTCCTATATATAGGACACCAGGGCTTAGTGGTTGTAAATAACAATATGAAGTATTTCGAAGTTGCATATTATTCTCGGCTGTATCACTCATTTAAATGTATAAAAACTGGCATGATGGTAATTTGACAGTGGTTCTTTTGCATCAGAGGCATCAAAAATATTCTACGCGCTGGTTATACACGGCTCATCATTGCACTTCAATGGCCTCTATCTTTGATAGTCGCTTTGTCGGATGTGTTTTCGTCATAGATAGTCAATTCTTCTACTGTACAGAAATTCCTGCTCCCCAAGCCTGCAAAAGCAAACTATATCCCACTTTTCATCGTCATCGTCTGCTACCTCCAACACGCAGACGTCCTTCATCATTGCACTTGAAAGGCCTCCATCTACTTGATAGTCGCTTTATCGGATGTATTTTCGTCATAGATGGCCAAAGCTTCGTCTATTGTGCAGAAATTACTGGTACCCAAGCCTGCAAAAGCAAACTGTGTGTAGCGCCCACCGACGCCGCAACGCGGCGATGCTAAGGTCGGCGCTCTCGGCCGGCGCCTTGGTGCCGGCTGCAAAAGACGACGAAAATAAAGTTAGGCGGCGCGTGCTCGATGCGTAATCATGGCACGCGCTAGTCTGTTCTAAAAGCATGCTGCGCTGGTCCTCTTGTTCGGGCGCTCCGCTGCGATCCCTCGGTTCCGGACATGCGTATCCTGGTTTTCATCGTCATCTACCTACAACACTCCCACTTTCTTCATTATTGCACTTGAATGGCCTCCATTTACTTGATAGTCACATTGTCAGATGTATTTTCGCCATATATGGCAAATTCTTCGTCTACTGTGCAGCAATACTGCTCCCCTAGCCTGCAAAAGCAAACTGTATATCCTGATTTTCATCGTCATCGTCTTCTACCTCCAACACGCACACTTCCTATAGTGCAGCAATCATATTTGGGTCTTTGATACACATACTTATTACTATAGGAGTCCCCTTTCCACTGAATGCAGAAGTTCAGGCTGACTTACCGCCTTGGGAATAATAACACAAGAAATCGGAAGCTGTTACAAGCAACAGCATCCTCACTCTAGATTCAGCTTATTCCGGGCCCTTGACAACCATTGAGCCCTGGTGTCCTATATTTAGGACACGCAGATCATGGCGTGCTGCGGGCTATGCGCAAATAATATGCAAAAGTTCCCGATATAAATACACTCCTAACCATATCAGAAACAACACACAAAATTATGATTGCTACCGAGACAATGGGTATTTAGCAAAATATTATCAAAAGACGCGGAAACTGCTGCAGTCGTGTTTCTTGCCTTCCGCCATTTTTATTTCACCTCTAGGGCTTTCTGAGAAAGACAAGGATGAAGAAACTGTTGTCTATGCTGGCGGAAATGTATGGAGAATAGCTTAAATTCTGTTTTGAGTTTGCTAACCATTTGCGTAACGATTAAGAACAATTTCTTTTCGTGGCAGTCTTAGAAATAAGGCAGTGAGTTGCTAGATGCGTCTCCATTTTATATGTGAAAGCGTGGTAACGTCATATATATATATATATATATATATGACGTTACCACGCATATATATATATATATATATATATATATATATATATTGTGAGAATTATTCATACGCTTTTCATATTCACATCTGTACATACTCATCATCACCGTTTTGGGAACTGGTGGTGGGGCTCTCGCTCGAGAGAATAAAAGAGAGTCTGACAGCCGAAACCTTACCTCACAAGTGGTGGAGTGCGCTGTCGACCTCTTTACAGCTTCACCTACGCTACATCCCTGCTCGGGTCGCCGCCTCTGCCAACTGCACTCCACCATGTCCCAAGACAAGCAGGCCATTACCGCGACATCCACCTAGCCTGCTCCGGCTAGGAACCCCTGCTTCGACGGTCACCACCCCTCAGAAGGATCCACCGGTGTTTGCTGGACTTCGCGGTGAAGACGTTGAAGACTGGTTTGAGCAATATGATCGCGTGAGTGACTTTACCTACTGGAACGAATCTGCAAAACTTGGGCACGTCGCCTTCTACCTCACTGGCGTCGCAAGAACTTGGTTTTACAACCATGAGCTTGATTTCGTCAACTGGAGCACGTTTAAACGCCACCTACGTCAGATTTTCGCGAACTCTTCTGTCCGCTCAGATATCGCCAAGAAGAAGCTTGCTGAGCGTTTTCAGCACTCGGGCGAGTCGTACACTTCGTACATAGAGGACGTCCTCGCTCTCTGCCGCCGCGTGAACAGCTCGATGGCAGGGAGTGACCGTGTACGTCACCTGCTCAAGGGTCTTGCGACTCTGACATTCAATGCTCTTGTATAGTGCTGAACCCCATTACCGTCGCAGACATTATCAGTACGTGTCAGTGCCTCGGTGAGCTTAATATACTTCGCTTACACACACAGTTTCCTGCCCAACTGTGGTCTCTAGACTTTCACTGCCATTAGATGAGAATGTTGCGGATACATCAGAACCAGGCCATTCTAACATTCGGCTTAACGAAACCCCTCCTGTGTATCTTGCAGAATAGGAATCAGATTGAAGTTCAGACTGTGGCTCTTAAGACACAGACATGGAGATTAACTACCGTGCTCTTAAACGCCGTGCGACTCCTGTAGCGCAGGGATCTACAATGCTACATATGATAACGAAAAAAATAGTGTCAGAAAGAGAATATGAAAAAAAATTCTTGAAGGATAGTAGTACCCTGGACAGGGCAGTTACTATACTGCTGGTCCTACCTCAACACAGCTACACTAAAAATATTACGCTGGAATGGCCGTTCCATTAATTCCGCTGCTACTGACATATTTTACCTGTGTACTCAACATTCCACTGATATTATGGTATTGCAAGAATCTTGCTGTCAGCAGAAAAGACATTTAACCTTGGAAATTACCGTCGATTTCGTTTAGGCCATCCCTCGTTTGGTGGCGGCTTGGCTATTTATTTCATCGACATCAAGAATTTGGCACCTTGCTGAAATGGTTTTCCAGCTTATGACTTCAGAAGGGAAATTCTAGCTGTAGACATTTCCATTCCAGGCTGCGTCCACTGATATCAGCTAAGGTTTATTTTCCCGAAGGTATTCAGAATACTATTTTTTTTGATGCAGTAATTACGTCCTGTAGAAAAAAAATTCTGCCAGGGATTTTAACTATCATCATACTTAGTGTGGTTTTAAGACCGATTCCAGAGCTAAAAGTCTGTGGGATTAGGCTGCAAACAATACGTAATCATATAGAAAGGCAAGAACACCCACATTTTTTTTTTTGTAATCAGTCAGTTTTCGCGAGATACCGTTCTTTGGCTAGTTCCACGGAGGAGGCAAGAAAAGAAGGAAAGGCAGGGAGGTTAACCAGAAGCACGTCCGGTTTGCTACCCTACACGGGGGAAGGGGCTTAAAGGGATGAAAAGAAAGGAGAGAGAGGGAAGAAAGCACTCGCAGTATAAACACATGCGGTTGTCCAACACTTCACAATCGGTCACTGAGGCCAGTCGACTTCATGAACTGCGGTTCACGATGTTACAATATCCTTTAGGTGTTGACACTCTGCCCAACGGCGCGACCAGATAATGTTCGGCGCAATGGCCTAAGTTACAGCTCGGCCCCATCCACCCCTAAAGTCACTGGAACCAGGAAAGAACCGCAGCCCTTTGCTCTTCGCCGCCGCGCCGCCGATTGGTCAGTTGCCGTCAGGTGACGAATGTAGATATGTTGCTATGTTGAATGCAGCTATCAGTTGCCGTCATGCGATTATTGTAGCAATGTTGATCGCAAAGCGGAGAAGCTTTGCGGTATCATCGAACTGTGTAAACGCCATAATGGGATCGAGAAGATTCTTCACCCATTTGCTTTGAAGACCGCGATTTGCTTTGAGCAAATGAAGCAAGGAGATGCTCCGAAATATGCAGAAACGAGCAAAATGTGGCTTGAAGAGCCTCCGAAAGCGGCCGCTGCGTCAAAAATAACATATTTAAGTGAGGAAACCCCTGTAATAAATTTGATGCACTCGCAGATAATCTTAATATCGAACAACTTTGGAGTACTTTTAAACTGAAAATGTTTTAACTACGTGAAGCTTTTGTCCCATCACGAGTTGTATATTAAGTAGGAGAGCTCGAGACAAACCCTGGTTTAACCCAGAGTTACGTGCCCTAGTTCGAGGACAGCGACGAAATTATCAAAGATACAACTCGTCTAATTCGCCAGAGCATTTGGCCTTGCTCAAAGCCATAAATAATGTAATTTAGACAAAAGCTTGACGTCGCTAACCATTTGTATTTTTTGAACCTGAGAGAAATACTTGTCAGGGATACTAAAGAATTTTGGAGGGATGTGAAGCGTAATGGCAAGGACAACAGATCGATACGTGCTTTAAAAAACGATGAAACAATTATTCATGATAATGAGTCTAAAGTTGAAATTTTTAGGCATCATTTTTTGTGTGTTTTTGCCTTGTAGCTGACGTGCTGCCTGTTTTGAATTACCAGTTGAAATAGACGGAATGCGGGAAGTCACCCTTTGTGTCGATGGTATCCGTAAATTATTAAAAGATGTGAACCAGGCTAAGGCGTGCGGCCCTGATGACATTCCTGCCGCCATCATAAGGAATTGTACGGACGCGCTGTGCTTTTATTTCACCCTGTTGTTCCAGAAGTACCTCAAATGAAATCGAGATGAATGCTTATGAGAAGTTAGCGCGAGTCGTGCCCATACTAAGAGTGGTGTCCGAAACTCCATTCAGAACTACCAACCCGTTTCCTTAATTAGTATAACCTGCAAAATTATGGACCATGTAATAGATAGTTGCGTTATGGCCCATTTAACCAAACATATTCTCATAAGCGCCGGCCAACATGGTTTCAGGCGTGGTTTATCTTGCAATACGCAGTTGGTAGAGCTTATTCACGACTTAGCCTCGGCAATTGATAAGCAACAAGTTGTGGACTGTGTTTTCTTAGATTTCCGTACAGTATTTGATGTAGTCGCACACAGTCTCCTACTCTCCAAATTAAAAGCCTATAACTTGGTTGATAAAATAATAGCGTGGATTGCCGAATATTTGTCGTTACCGTAACAGGCTGTTGTTCCGAACGGCATACCTTCAAAATATGCGCCAGTTACGTCGGGAGTTCCCAAGGCTCCGTGTTGGGGCCACTATTGTTTTTGTTGTGCATTAATGATATTTCAATTGGTATACAGTCTTAATTCAGGATGTTTGCCATTGATTGTGTTTTTTATAGAGTGGTAGATACCATTTCCGACTCACAAATCCTGCAAGTTAACTTAAATGCAGACTGGTGTGTGCGTTGGGATATGTCATTAAATATAAATAAGACTGTTCACGTCACCTTCACAAGAAAACTAGATAATAATCTGTATAGGTATAGCATTCATGATTTTACTCTAAACGTAAGCAAGGAATATAAATATCTAGGCGTCTTTTATACTTGTTACATACTATGAATCAAGCATTTTAACTGTACTGTAAAGAAGGCAGCTGTATTTCAGTCATGTACGTTCAATACTTAAATATGGATGTGTTTGTTGGGAACCACATACATCTAAGGTTATAAATAAATTAGAAAAAAATCCAGAATAGGGCAGTTAGATTTATTCTTGGTAACTATAGCCGGCACCTTAGCATGACAGAAAGCAAACATATACTTAAATGGCTAGACCTGAATGATGATATAAGGCAAATCAGATAAAAATTCTTCCACGATATTTATTATTCCAAACGAGCAAAAAACCGCGAACAATAAATCCAGGCACAACACTACACCCTAATCGACTGGACCACTACTTGAAGGTCAGGGAATTTTCTTGTAGGGGTGACCTCTTCCGTTATTCCTTTTTTTGTTAAAGCTTCTCGAGATTGCAGCAGTTTGCCGTCGAGCATTGTGTACATGACATCAAATGATTCTTTTTTTCCACGCATTGAAATAATTTGTTCATTTACCCAGTTAAGTCTGTTACCTCCCTGTTGTAATGTCCTACAGGGTGGTGCAGGTAACTAATAAATAAAATAATAAGCAAAAATAAATAAGTATCATTTCATTTCTCTTCGAAAAAAGGAAGATATAACTAGGTGCTTGATGATGCACATGTGCCCCTAGTTGGCACCTAGTGCGCATGTCGCGCTTTGTATATGCCCTCTAGAAACAAGGCCGTGTCTCAAAATAAATGCTTTTTCATAGACTGCTCACGCACGTACACAATGACGAACACCTAAAAGAAGGGCTTGGCGTTGGACTGCTAAGCCTCATGGTGCTATCGACAAAGGTGTGGTTCGAGTGCCTAAAACCTCTACATTAACTAACATAGAGTTAATTAAGGCATTTGAACCACGACCTTTCGCAGGAGTCGAACCACCCATGGTGGGAGAAAACAAGTATAAGAAGTAACAACGCATTCGAATTATTCATGGAGCCACGATGCCGCCAACAAAGGTCTGGTCTCGAGTGCCTTAATTGACTGTATCTAATTAATAAAGAGGTAATTAGGGCACTCCGACCCACGACCATTGGTTGGAGTCGAACTTGTGACCTTTGGTGGGAGGAAAATACAGGAAGTAAAACGCATGCTATTGAGAATGCCAATAATTTAATGAATGTCTCGTGAGCGCGCCGGCTTACACCTTCATCCTCTTTAACGTATACTGAATCGACTTTTAGCTTTTTTACCAATTAGCTAAGTACTTAAATTATCAGAGCAAATTTATTAAGCTGTGCGCGCATTGCTGGCTCGGCTCTGTTTCAGAGGTAAAGGTCAGTGCACGGTGTTTTTATGGGTGGAGATGCTTAACATTTTGCTCCATTAGGAGGAATGCATGACAGTTCTTGATCAACTGTACCTCTTGTTTGAAAGGAGTGCAGTTGCTGAACAACAGTCTCGCAGTGACGCCGGAGTTGGAGAGAGTGCTGGTGAGATTGCTTGTAATTCTCAGATCTGTAGATCAAATGGGTGCACTTCACCGCCATAAAGCCACACATGCGTCACAACAACAAGAACACACGAAAGCGACGCCCTCTATGGACAAAACACTACACCCTGGTACAACAGATGCAAAGCATCCAAAACTTCCAACAACAATTATACGCTGATTTACGGGACTTAAAGGATACGTAGAAGAAACGCTAGCCGGCAAGGCCACTACGTAAAAGAGCGAATAGCAGCATCAATGCACCGTCGGCGAGGAAAAACCAAGAATTGTATGATCTCGGACTCGACGGACGTCGAAATTGTGA